>NC_051182.1:100891900-101193899 GCF_013339695.2 Rhipicephalus sanguineus | reverse complement strand
ACCACAAATACGGCCGAAGCCTCCTATTCGGACTTTGAGTATAAAATTAAAGACGACCTTAATTGCGACTCGTGCAATGTGGTATACAAAATTCGCTGTGAAGTGTGTAAGCAGGAATATGTTGGACAGACAGAAACCGCGTTCCGTTTACGTTTTAACAACCACAGGGCACACGTGAAAGGCCTCCCTAATTTGCCGTTTTCCAAACACATTAGTCTGCCTGGTCACTCTTTTGAACACATAAGTGTTACACTTCTACAATCCGGCTTCCAGAACACGGGAGCGCGAACAGCGGGAGTCATATTTCATAAACAAATTCAAATCACTCTCCCACGGAATCAACGAGAGCCCTGGGCGATTGACGTGCCTCCGTGACCAATCGTAGCGCCCAGAAGGGAATTAATTAATTAATGTATTTATTTACACACACGTTAGTCCAGACGCACGGGACGCTAAGGAAACGATCGAGCGCGTGAAAACAGACCCAGTCGGCACCACATGTATCAGCCGGCTCCACTCATTTTTTTTTTTTCCCGAAAGGAAGGGGGGGGGGCGCACATTTAGCCTTGTATCGTGGCCAGAGTAGAGCACTGCACGGGCCGGATTTTACGGCCCGGATTTTACGGCCCTTTATGCAGCCCGAGCCCGGCCCCGGCCCGCGGTTCCAAGCCCGGGCCCGGCCCGGGCCCGTGCGTTCATTACTAAACTTATTCAGGGCGCGCTTGTTCATGACCAGGCCCGACCCGGGCCCGCTAGAGGATATTAGTTGTTGATGATTATTAATGATGCCGTGCGCTTTCTAGCGGGCGATCGGACGGAAAATCCGGTGTGTACATGCATCGAAATGTTGCTTTGCCCGCGGTGGTAGCTCAGCGGTTAAGCTGTTTCGCTGTTAAGTCCTAGGACACGGGTGCGATTCCCGCGGCCACGGCGGCCGCAATTTGATGGGGGCGAAGTGCAAGAACACCTGTGTAGATACTTATATTTAGGCGCACGTTAGAGAACTCGAGGTGGTCGAAATTGATCCGGTGGCACTACGGCGTGCCTCGTAATCATATCGTGGTTTTGGCACGTAATACCAAGGAATATAAATGAAATGTACCGTATGTGTCAACCTAGAATAAAAGACCGAAATCTTATTCCTCCCATGGGAACAACCGTGATCTGGCCCATTGTTAGTGCTGTAATATATATATATATATATATATATATATATATATATATATATATATATATATATATATACGTGATCTGGCGTGTTTATAAGAAAACCCACAATGATGTACTTGTTACTTTGACATAGTCCGGTCCAGCAGACGAAACGTTAGTGAAAATATACAGTGCCAATCTATATCTATACTGGTGAAAAAAATAGCACTTCAACTGTTTTTCTATTTTATTGCTAAGCTTTACTAAGAGCCAGCTTTTTGTACGTGTCACTTCAGCTTGGCACAGTATACCTTAGACCATGCAATGCATAACGTTCGCGTGTGCTCGAAGGCCCGACTTACGCCTTTTAATGAGCTGGTCCGAGTCCGGCCCGGCCCGCAGCCTCAAGCCCGGGCCCGGCCCAGGCCCGCGGCTTCAAGCCCGGGCCCGGCCCGGGCCCGCACTTTCAAACCCGAGCCCAGCCCGGGCCCGCCGGAAAACGCTTCGGACGGCCCGGCCCGGCCCGCGGGCCGGGCCGGGCCGGGCTTTCGGGCCGGCCCGGGCCCGTGCAGTGCTCTAGGCCAGAGTCTTCCCACAGCTGGAGCGGGTCGTATGTGTGTACACGGCCCGGCGCCGCAGGCCAACCGCCGAGCCATCTGAACTTGTACGGCGCGTGTGTGATGTGTACAAGCGACATTTGTCTTTTCCACTTGCTCACGCCGCTTCTTATCTACCGTACGAAGATAAGACGGGCATAGCCCGCCGCCTCTCCTGCCGCTGTTCTTTCCCTCCCTCGTTTTGTCACTGTTGCTTCCTTCGTGAGTTCTCGCTTCCCTTTTCTCTCTCTCTTTTTTTGAAAGTATTGTCTGGCCCCCAAACTGGGTGGGCGGCCCTTGTGCAGCGGGTTCGGCAATGGCCGATTCATTTCACTTACATCCTTTGAAGAAGGCTGGTCCTCCAGCCGAAACTGTCAGGGTAAAATAAATATTTGTTTCCTATATTGTAGTACGAAGTCTTTCACAATATATATATAATATATATATATATATATATATATATATATATATATATATATATATATCGTCATTATCATCATCAGCCTGTCTACGCCCACTGCAGGGCAAAGGCCTCTCCCATGTTCCGCCAATCAACCCGGTCCTGTGCTTTCTGCTGCCACGTTATACCTACAAACTTCTTAATCTCATCTACCCACCTAATTTTCTGTCTCCCCCTTACGTGTTTGCCATCTCTTGGAATCCAGTCAGTTACCCTTAATGACCACCGGTTATACTGCCGACGTGCTACGTGCCCGGCCCATATCCATTTCTTCTTCTTGATTTCAACTATGATATCCTTAACCCCCGTTTTTTCCCTCACCAACTCTGCTCACTTCCTGTCTCTTAAGGTTACACCTATCATTTTCCGTTCCATCGCTCGCTGTGTCGTCTTCAGTTTAAGTTGAACCTTCTTTGTAAGTCTCCAGGTTTCTGCTCCGTAGGTAAGTACCGGTAAGATGCAGCTGTTATATACCTTCCTCTTGAGGGATAGTGGTAGACTACCATTCATGATTTGATAATTCTTTATTTGATATACATATTACTTGTTTATTTGCATCTCTTCCAAATTATCGCTCAAGGACAACGCCGACGTTTCGCTCCCAACCAACGACGAGGACGCCGACGCCGGAATTTCCGCGAAATGAGCTCTTTAACGCTCTCGCGCGTTAATAGTTATTAGGGACTTTTAGTTTGTACGTATACTTTTTAACGTTACCGTGTTACCGGAATACCGTGTTACCGAAAAGCATGTTAGAAAAGTTTTATCTCGCCATATGTAAACGTTTACTTACTAGGGTACCGATATGGGCTTGTTGGTTCATCTTGAACAGGCTAGTAGCATAGCGCGGGAAGACACACGGACAAAGAAGATTACTTACGTACGTAAATGTGTGCCTCTACATTTGCGCAAACCACTAAATGGTGATTATAACTGCATTTAAACTACATTTAATTTAGATAATATTGAATTGCCACTGCGGCAAAATCATAAGAGAGGTTTTTAGCGTGGGCAGTATTCCGGTATACGCAAAGGGGTGTAGCAATACCGGGTTACCGGACGATAATGTCGACATCTTGTGACGCTTCGTGCAACCACAGTCATGGACACGTTTGTTTTTGCTTAGTGTTTTTGAGGGGAAAAATGATTACAAAGGCAACTCACTCGTAATTATGCCGCTGCAATTCATTTACATTTGAAGTAGAACGCCCGATGTTTCTGCAATAACAATTTTATGCTTTCCTGGTTCACCTTGGCCCCGCTAGATGGCGCCACCTGTCCAGCCTGTCAGTGGCTTTAGGTTTCTCACGTTTACGGATTCGGTATTCTGGGTCGCTCTAGCCTCGGTAATCCGGCTGGAACAAGGTGATCTTAAAGGAGGACTGACACGAATTTTAAATATTTTCAGATTGTTGCTCTAAATAAAAATACTGGTGTCGAGAAACCTAAAACGAGTATTGTGGTGCCTGGGAATGCATCGTATATATTTTAATTACCGCTACCTTAAAAAGACACTTTCGGTTTCGATATCGAGATGGCGGCTTCTCAGTGACGTTTCATGTCAGTATGACGTCACGGGGATACAGAAACTCGCGACGTACCAGCAGCAAATCCGTCATCTGCTCGTGGTGCACATAAACAACGATGAGTGAAGTGTCGTCCAGTGACCCTGACAGCGATTTCTGCGATTTAGGCTGCATGCAGGACGCAGAACTCGCAAACTCGGAAAAACTGTCTTGACTCGTCGGGATAATGTCCATTGCAGTGGGGCTGGCCTGCATAGGCTCAGCGACGAAAACTTCAAAGTCAAATTTAAATATTTTATACGCGTTCTCCGACACCGGTGTGTGGACAGCGTTGACACCGCATACCAAGGAAACAGAAAATGTTCCTTTTGCGACGTCTCAAAACCGTGTCAAGCTCGCACGTCGCCTTATTTTGACACGGCGGCTGGAGTCTCCGCAAAGCGGATATCGCGAGTAGCCACGAACGAAGGTGGATTTGCGAGATAGGGCAGTAAACGTAAAGCCTATGAGATTCGAAGAGAGGCTGAGGAAAATGAGGAAGAGTAGATGGGCAGAGAAGGTTTTCAGGTATTTCTATAGAAAAAGTGTTGACACGCAGTGGAGAAAAAGAACTAGGAGGCTCACCAGTAAATATACGGCTAGCAGTGCGGGCGATATGGCAACAAGGAGCATTAAGCGGAAGGTCAGAGAGGCGGAGAGGACTTATTGGATGGCAGCGATGGAAAAGAAGCCGGCTCTGAGTAACTACCGAAAGGGAAAAAAGGAAATAAGGAGGGAAAGGTTTTATGATAATTCAAGGGGAAGCGCTTTACTGTTTGAAGCAAGGTCGGGCTGCCTTAGAACGCGTAGTTATAAAGCGAGATTCAGTAACGAAGAAGAACAATGTACATGCTGCGGGGGAACTAAGGAAACGATGGAACATGTACTGATTGAATGTGGCGATATTCACCCAGGTATACGTGTGGGCACGAGTCTACATGAAGCCTTGGGTTTTAGGGACAACAATGGAAAGCTGAACATGTCCGCGATAGAAATAAGTAAGAGACGGTTAGAGTATTGGTGGCAGAAAAGTAGAGATAAAGAACAAAAATAAATAATGGGGGAATAATAAGGTCATTCTGCCTTAAGAGGCAGAGAGATAGACCGTGAATTTGTATTTTTTGGTATAATAACATAGATTTAATCAATGTAGATAAGGTATTAGGCCAACATGAAACAAGGAAGCCTTTTTTTTTTTTTTTCCCCGAGCCTGGTGGCAGACATGTCACCGCCCCGTTACAAAGGGGACGCTCATAGCATCCATCCATCCATCCATCCGGCGAGCAGCTTACGTTCTGTACAGGTTCGCGCACGCGCAGATTCCATTCGGTATTCGGTAACACGGTAACGTAAAGAAGTATACGTACAAGCTAAAAGTCCCTGTTATGTTTCTTCTGTATGGCTCGCTCCTAAAAGAGAACAAATAGTTCTGCAAAATGAGACGCCAGTGGTCGTTCTACGATGAATGTTAATCCGTAGCAATGCCCATTCATCACGGGAGTTTTCTTGTAAGGGACACGAGTGAAATTAATGATACGTAAATCAACTTGACATAATGAATGGTACAGACCAGGGTCGGCAACCTGCTGCCTGCGGGTAAGTCTTATGCCGCCCCCGGCACGACGTCAGAACCCCTGCTTTTGTAACTTTCTATCTGAAGGTCACAAGGAAATGGCAACCCCTTGACATGCATGCTGAAAATTGAAAATACACATTATCTCTACTTCAATTTTTTACAATAATGTTCATTCGCCGAATATTTTGTCTCTGCTTGGAACGCCCCCCCTCCCCTCTCCTGTTTGCTGTCCGGCCGCCGCCGTGTCAGCTTCATGCAACTCGGCCCTTCGCCTCAAAAGGCTGCCGACACCTGGTATAGACGTAGAACTTTCTTGAGACTAATCCAAAAACTCGGAATCAATTGCCCTGTTGGGAAAATGGGGGCCAGCGAAGCGTGGCGTCTGCGTGCCTGACGTACTTTTCTTTCTTTATTTATTTATATCGCATTGTGCAATGCTTCCTCCATGCCGCGAATCGGTCCTTGGTCCAGGTGCTTAGCAGCGCAACTTCAATTTCTACAGGCAACAACGATGGTCAGGCTTTCATAGCCTGGCAACAATGAAGTGTATCCGCGTTAAATGACAAGTGGTCTGGATAAAAGATCAGATTGCCGCATCAGAAACTAATACTGTAAATTCTTGAATATGGGTCCAACTGTTCTTGACTTCTTGACGGTGGTACAACAGAAACATTGCGTTCACCAATGTATGACGTCTCGATTTCTGCTGGGGACGTCAGTTCCTTATTTGATAATTTTTGTTTCTGGGGGTGGCTCCACATAAGGAGTACAAGGTGACGGACTGGGACGAGTTTAGAAAGCGCCGCAAGGCTGATCAGGCCCAATATGACACGTTGGAGGAACTCTTCTCGCGATTAGCGGAGGATGCGCTCCTCGCAACCAAGACGGTCCAGACTAACCTACAGGTGGATGCAATGGACTCGCGTCTTGCGCATTTGTTGGAGGCTAAAAAATCGCTGGTTAAGAGATGGCGCACACAGAAGCTCATAGGAGGCTGCGTAAGCGCATAGCACTCCTCAATAAAGAAATCGAGGACTACAGTCAGCAGTTATCTAGGCAGCAGTGGAATGAAATTTGCTCAAAAGTAGACGGGCAGATGCGCACAGGAGGCAAATGGAACTTCTTGAAGGTACTCCTCAATGAAACTAACTCGAAAAGTAATCAGAGGTTGGCAATTGGCCGATTAGTCCAAGCATAGAGGAGCAGTGGAGTCGATGACACGACTGTACTGAAGGAATTGGCAGAACGATACCTTCCTATTGGCCCCTCCGGGAACTCGGATTACCCGGACTACCGGGGAGGGCCGCTGGAAGAAATCGACTCGCCCTTTACGAAACTTGAGATCGAAGAGGTGCTTCATGCGCTTAATGGTCGCTCAGCCCCGGGTCCTGACGGAATTACGAACAGGCTGCTGCGTAATCTCGATAAGTCCATCGATAAGTTAACCGAGGAGGTCAATCTCCTCTGGGCAGAAGGCCGAGTGCCGGTGGCCTGGAAGACCGCCTCGGTGGTACTCATTCCCAAGCCGGGCAAGGCACTCGCCAAGGAGAACCTACGTCCCATCTTACATCTTGCGTAGGGAAAGTGATGGAGCATGCGGTACACAACAGGGTCTCTCGATATGTCGACGATAAAGAGCTCTTTCCACACAACATGGTAGGCTTCCGGCCGGGTCTGTCCACCCAGGATGTGATGCTCCTGATTAAGAGGCAAATTATCGACCGACAAACCCTGGATGTTCGGGGAATATTGGCCCTAGATCTCGCCAAAGCGTTTGATACTATTTCACATAAGTTCATCCTGGACGCGGTCGAGAGCATGGGGATGGGACCAAGGTTCCACGCCTATGTTCGCGCCTTCCTCAGGGACCGCAAAGCAACCATAAAGATTGGGCAGTCAAAATCGGGAACCTTCACCCTGGGTGCGAGGGACACGCCGCAGGGAGCGGTCATTTCACCTCTGTTGTGCAACATAGCCATGAAAGGCCTCTCGGAGCGTCTTTCCACTGTAGCCAATACAAACCACGCCCTATATGCCGACGACATTACTGTCTGGCGCATGGGAGGCTCGGATGCTGAGGTGGAGGAAGCGCTCCAGTCGGCACTGTTTTCTGGAGGGTACGGGGCTTCGGCTTTCACCCTCCAAATCGGAATTGCTTCTCTACAGACCTGTTCGGCGTGGGAGGAGGCCCCACTCACCGTTTGATCAGGTACAGATTACTAACTACAAGGGATGGGCAAGCGATTCCCAGAGTGAACTGCATTCGGGTATCAGGCTTCCTTCTTGAATGCAACGGCAGAAACACACAGAACTTGCGTTTGGCCTAGTTGGTGCTTACTGTTTGACATTACCGAATTACCGCCCGTGTCGTCGTACCTCCCTCTGTCCTCGTCTTTTTGTGCGGTCAAAATGTCAAACAGAAACACACAGGTTTTGGCCCGCATCACCTCCAAGACGGAGAACATGATTAGGCTTATTTTACGGGTTTCAAACCGCAGGGGAGGGTTGAAGGAAAGTAATCTGCTTCGGCTCTACCACGCGTTCCTCATGAGCCATATTAATTACGTCGCATCATCTCTAAGTTGGTCTAAACGCGAGGAGGATAAACTCGACACTTTAATGCGGAAAAATAATAAAAGGGTGCTAGGACTCCCCATGAGTACCGGCACGGACAGGCTCATGAGCCTGGGCATGCACAACACCATCTCGGAGGTGACTGAGGCACAGCAACTAGCTCAGGTCGCGCGGCTCTCCTCTACCAAGGCTGGGCAGCGTCTCATACAGTCCCTTGGATGTCATCACACGGGCAGTGCTGAACAGAAGATATTTTTATCGCAAACAATGAAGGGTACATACGAGGTGGAACCCTTCCCGAGTAATGTCCATCCGCAGTACAATGTTGGCCGGCGAACGGCACGGGCCAAGTCTCTGCTTGACTTCGTGGCTAAATCCTCGGGAAAGGTGGCTTTCGTCGACGCGGCGCAGTATGGCCGCTCGGGTAGCTTTGCGGCCGTGGTTGTTGATCATCGCGGTCGCGTACTCAACTCGGCTTCCGTTAGGAAGGTGTCTGCCTCCGTAGCAGAGCAGGTAGCGATAGCTCTAGGTATGAAGGACCCTTCGCGTCCTGAGATATTCACCGACTCTAGGGCTGCCCTCAGGGCCTTCGCTTCGGGTGTGGTCTCAAGAGAGGCTGCCGCTATTCTCAGTTCGAGGGGTGTAGGAGGCTTTCACACAATTACCTGGTTCCCGGCCCACATGGACTCAGGGGTTCATCCAACAGTTCCCAACGTCAACGAACTTGCCCATAACCGTGCGCGAGAAATCGCGTGCCGCGGCGGTCCGGGCGGGTCCGGAGGCGGCTTCACGGAGAGCTTCAGGGATCCACTTGGCACCTTCAACGAAGTTACTTCGCACTATCAAATGAGGCATTTATTTTATGTTTTTCTTGAAGCCTCAATATAATTTCTGTCAAGGCGGCGATACCCCCTCCCGCATTCCAAGCTTACTAGGCCGCAGTCGTCGGTCCTCCGGATGCTGCAGGCAGGTTCCTTCCCGTCTCGCAGCACGTTTAGCAAATCCAGGATGCCCTAGCTGTGGGGCGGATAATTGCACACTCGCTCATATGCTCTGGCAGTGCCCGGCGTTACTTAGCGCAAAGTTCAGCACAGAAGAGGACTGGGAGAGGGCTCTTAAAAAGCCGCGAGCTCTCAGTCCAGCTGCGGTAGTCCAGGAGGCCTGCGAACGGGTGGAGGGTCACGGTCTTCCAGTACCGGCGTGGGCGCGGCCAGCAACTGCGGCGGACCCCCCTTCGGGAGTTGTCTGATCGGGGTTCTCCAGGACCAAATAAAGTTCATTTCATCATCAGTAGTGGAAGACTCCGGAAATTTCGACCATCTATCCGCCCCCGCACCCTCGGAGAAGAATCCCCTTCGGCGATGACATCAACCAGCCTCCCACACTGCCCTGCCTCTCCCCGAATTAGTCTAAACTTAATGTGACGGCCTCAACTTTACCACGGGCCTCAAGCATTTCGCCTCCATCAAAATGGTAACGTCGCGGGCGGCATGGAACCCGCGTCTTTCGGATAACGTGTTTCTCGTAATAACTTGTAACCATTTAATAGACTCAGGCACGTGCTGCGTTTGGTTTTGTGTACTGATTCTTATTGAGTACTATATCGCACACTGATAAGTATTTACGAACTGCCAATGTTTGCTTTTCTCATTGTTTTTAGATGGCCGGTGGTGATGACATATTTGCCTTGCTCGCCACCTTTGTTTTTTTTTTTTTTTACTTTAATGAACCAAAGGTGAACCTGTTCACTTGACTGTCCTTGCTGTACGTGCACGCCTCGATTTCATCTGTGTCGAAACACACACTGGATTTTCCGGTCTCATACTTGAACTGCTGCCTTATCAACTCCTCTAAGGACGCGTGTAACGGAGCGTGTGCATGTCAAGACGAATATGCCAGAGGCGTAGCCAGAAATATTTTTTCGGGGAGGTTCAATATGTTTCGTGTGTGCATTTATTTGTATGTGTACATGTATATATATGCGCAAGCAAAATTGAAAGTTTTCGGGGGGGGGGGTTGAACCTCCCCTTGGCTACGCCCCTGAATTCACGTTCTTAATTTTCGTAGCGTTAGCTACACTGGCCTAGCCGAGCCAGTTTCGCGCGGATCCGTAAGAGCCGTGCTGCGCATGCTCGAGGATCAGTGATGTCACGCACCGGAGCCGGCAACTCCCGCGCACTCCGCCGCCGCCGTGCGCGACTCGCCCCCGCCGGTCTGCGCTTTCCAGAGGAGTGACGTCGTAGTCTTGGCAGACGTATCGGCGCCGGCGCGCGCGCAGCTGTTCGCCTTCACTGTGCAGTCGCCGTCTGACACTGCGCTGGAGCCGTATTCTCAAACGATCGCAAAAGTATCGCCTTTGGTGCGCGTTGATTGGCTATTGAGCAAAACTGGAAAAGCGAGAGCGCCATCTATTTCCGCCGACGTGACGGTGCTCTACGGCGCTGCCTAGAATAAACAAACACACCTTTTCGCCGTCGGTTGGTGGTGGAGTCTAGCATTTCAGTGAATAGACGGTAGATTCTAATATTCAATCCTCGGTGGATGTGCGCAGCATTGTTTACGCTGAAGCTTTCAGCGAGCATTACCTTGGGGTGTTTTCAGTACTTGTTCTTTTCCAGCCCGTGTTTTTTCGTGGTTTGAACGTTCCAGAAACATGAACCGTGCGTTGCTCGCGCGGTTTATTGCACGCCGGCAGCATGTTGAGATGTTGAGACGATGTCGCTGCGGCGGCACACTACAGCTGGACTCTCCGAGTACGTCGTGTTTAAACTCTCAACGAAAATGCATTTCACACAAAGTTGCATTTAAATATTATATTGTGCATTAAACGATTGCACACAAAAATTTGAAAGCACTTTCAACTCGTCCTATATTTCAAGTAGCCACAGCCAAGCCTGGCCACTGCGTAGAAGCCAGCATACGCTCGAAAACGCCGCACTCGGGTCGCTCTGCGCTCGTACGGTACACTCACTCCTGTGTTGTGAGACATTCGTAACGCCAACGGTCAGTGCAGCAGTGACGTCACAGGCAAGTGTTTCTTCAGTTATTGAACGCATCAGATTCTACGTCACCAAACGCGATACTATCGACTTTTGCGATCGTTTGAGAATACGGGCCCTGGAGCCGCTTGATAGCGCCTCTGACTGGCGTTTGCCAGTGAGCGCAAATGCTGCTTAACGGAGTAGTTGCCTGGCAAAATAAATATACATGCATGTGCCACATAATACGTATACCGTGTGTGTGTCATTGCAGCAGCAGTAAGCGTGATAATCAAGCTAATCCTATAGACAATCAGGAAAGCTAGGAATAACTAGCTGAACCTTTGCTAACGCTGCGTTATCCTGGCATAGCCGAGCTAAGCCACTGCAACATTCTTTCGCCGTGACTTCCATGGAAACTTGTTAATGCGTTAAAGGAGTACTGACACGAATGTTAAAAATTTTCGGCATGTTGCTCTAAATAAAAAATAGTGGTGTCGAGAAACCTAAAACGAGTATTCTGATGCCTGGGAATGCATCGTACATATATTTTAATTACCGCTACCTTAAAAAGGCACTTTCTGTTTCGATATCGAGGGCGCGGCTTCTCAATGACGTTTCATAGCAGTGTGACGTCAGGGGATACAGAAACTCGCGACGTACCAGCGGCAAATCAGTCATCTGTTCGTGGTGCACATAAACAACTATGAGTGAATTGTCGTCCAGTCACCCGGACAGTGATTTCTACGATTTAGGCTGCATGCAGGACGCAGAACTCGCAAACTCGGAGGAACTGTGTTGACTCGTCGGGATGCTCAGCGACGAAAACTTCAAAGTCAAAATTAAAATATTTTATACGTGTTCTCCGACTCCGGTGTGTGGACAGCGTTGACACTGCATACCAAGGAAACGAAAAATGTCCCTTTTGCGATGTCTTAAAATCGTGTCAGTACTCTTTTGAGCTGGCCTAGTTGGTATTGATTGTATGCTTCTATATCGCTAGCGAACACGCACGAATGACGACATAGAAAGAGCTGGTCCTGTATCTTTCTATGTCGTCCTTTGTGCGTGTTCGCTAGCAATGTGGAAGCATATTTTTATGGAAAACTCCACCGCAACCGCTCTCAGCGCTAGGGCGTAGTGCTAAGGCGGAATGTATAACCTGAAACATCGCTAAGCCGTTCAGTTGATCAGTTTACAGTAAACTGACGGCCAAAGAGCATGCCGAGACTTGGTCACTAATTTTTGGTCTCTTTCTTTTTCCCGTGACCTTGACACAGCGCTGCGTCGGAGCCGACCTTCCACTGGACAAGCACGTTACATTGGGCATAATCCGCTACATCAGAGGCCTCTTCTTCGCTGCCTGAAGCCGGCCCCTACCCCCTACTTTGCGAATGTCTGTGCGAATGCCTACGGTAACGGACAACGTACTGGTCTGCACTGAAGGAAAAGAATAAAGCAGTTGCGATCGACAGTGAAATGCTCTGTCTGCTGTCTGTTTAGAAAATTCGAAGACATCGACCAAGTACCTGAAACGAATGAACAAGTGCGTTGTGAAGGTACGTATACGTATAAAATTATAATACAAGGCAAGGCATTACATAGCATTACATTATAATTTGTCCGGAGTAGGAGCGAGGAAGTCCTGGTATACGGAGGTGGACACTTCGATAGCCATCCATGATACAGATATTTTCCTTTCATGCTTTTCGGAACACAGAAACAGTTCCACAATTAGGCAGACACTTTATACAAGGAGCAAGCGTGCATTCGTTGACTTGTCGCCCCTTGCCTCGTTTTTCCCCGAAATTATATCGCCGTTAGCACGTTGTCGCTCGGCGCAAGTCCCGCTTGTTCGACCGAAAATTTCAGAACGAGAGCTCTACGACTCTCATGTCTCGGAAGGTCATTCATCGCGCCGCAATGACCTTGAACCGCCGGAGCGCAAGCGCAACGCAAGGTGCGACCAGCCGGCTTTGCCGATAGAAGAGCCACATCGCTCGAAGCACGAGCCAGAGATATGGGAGAACACTCTTCGCTCTGGGCCAGCTCCGAAGCTGCTCTTTCGTCCCTGCGTCTTCCTCGCTCCAAGATACGCCAAGTGATCCGCTGCGGAAAGGCGTGCTCGCTTGGAGCCTCGCCACTTCGATACCACGGCGAATGTTTAACAGCTCCTTCGCCGGTGCTTGCTCGTTCAGTGTCGTCATATGAGATATAGCTAGACGACAGGCTGCCGAATCTCAAGCAAAGACAAAGTTGCCTGCTAAAACACCGGCATAAATTGTTCAGCCCGTTATAGGGAAGCTTACCAAGCGCGGAAGCGTGCCAAGAAAGAAACTACTGCAGCCGCCGCCTATGTGCATAGTCTTTGCAAAACCAAGCCATGACATACTTTTCGCTATTGATAATACCAGCTTTACAAGGGTTAAACCTCAGAAAACCTTTGGGGCAGACTTTGCGCCCGTCTTAGATGATTAGCTTTCGCCGACAGAGAAGGTCTACACGCGCACTATGGCGAGTGTAGGCCCTCCCTTGAAGACACCTACATCAGCAATGTTGTCCTCTGTAACAAAAGAACGGCTCAACCTGAACCCATGGATCGATATACGCGAGAACTGCCCGCCACCAGAACTCTTTCATTCCGGCCGCTGCACTGCGGAATTTCCCTCTGCCATTGCGAAGCACGTCCTCATTCTCTTGGTGAAATAAAGTTTTACCTCCTCCTCATTTCATTATTTCATCCATTGTGAAGCTTATATGTATGTAGACTCCACCAATACGGGGGGGGGGGGGGGGGGGGGGGGAGCTGCAATCAACTTTGCCCCCCCCCCCCATAATATGGGAACCCTGCGCACGCCTATGGACGTAGGAAGGTACACCAACATGTACAGTCGTCTGATAGCCGAGGCCTTTGCTATCAATCATAGGTGTGACGCTTGCGTAAGCGAACCGTCCCTATGACTGTAAGCAATTAATAAGGATGAGCTACATTAGCATGGCCTAATAATACAGCGTAATTGGAATTACACATATGTAATCTTTCGATAGCCTCTGTGACCATTGTAATCCGGGAAGCTTGTCCATGTACCGTGAGTATATAAGGCTTGAAAATTCGCGTCTTTTCCGCGACTTTATGTTATGTTGAAGCAATAAATGCTTCAGTTGTTAAGAGCCCTCGCCCTGTGTGTTCCTTCGCTTGTGCTTCGTCCCCTATTGCATTGTTTTTCCCATTTACAAATGTGTGACCAACTAGCCCAACGAACCCCACTTCTGCATCTCAACAGAAATTTCATTATTTGTGCGAGGTGCGCCAGCGCCTGAAAGACGCCTTTAATGAAATGTGACTGTCTCTTACCATGACATGTACCCCACGTTGCTTGCAACATTGATGGAATTTGTGTTGCTTGTAACTGACCTTGTGATCCTGTTCTCCACTTTCCATAGTACGTCCGTGCGTCCACTTGGCTTGGATTTCTCCGGTAGGACACCACCAACAGCTCTAAAGAAAAGAAAACCGAAACCACATAAAACTGTGACTTCTAAGTAGCCGTTGCCGGCCGTCTAAAGTCGCAGCCGTAACGTGCTGCAGCTTGCGCGGCTGCGGCAAGGCTGCGGGCTGCGCTCCTCTGCATCCTGTAGCTTTCGAAATGTAGGCGCTGGCTTCCTGCCGCTGCTGTTGGAGAGAAAAAAATTGCCGCGATCATTCGTTACTGCGTCGTCCGGGCGTCAAGCACACAACATTTTCCTCCTGTGACGTCTCGCATTGCCCGAAGGTGAGAGAAACCCCCGAAGACAGGACATGCCTGCCGGTTTGTCGGGCCACCTCTCCTCCTCTCTCCTTGATTAACCGATCCTCGCCTTCACGAGGAAAACAGCTGCGGCGAAACCACCAACACGTCAATGCCGCTCTGTAAACGTCACGGGAGAGCGGTTGACAATAGTAATTATCCTTACCGCGCGACCTTTAAGGGCGACGCATAGGCGTAGAGAATATTCACCTTCTCGGGAGTACTATCGACTCGAAACGCAAAGAGCCGAAGGAGCTGTATCGGATGCCCTGATTTGGCGATATAAACTCCTGACCGGCGCTTCACGGTACGCGACTGCTACGTTCTGTGAGACTGCGCGTCATTTGTGATGTGCTTGTTGCTTTCGTGGTTGTTGAAGTGTGGTGCTGGCGACGGCAGCGTGCCAGATTGACAATTCTTGTCGTCTCCTCTTTCAAAACGTTGGAGGAGCGCGCGCTCGTCTATATCCTTCCTCAGTGGTCTCACGACGCGTGGATAACGTCGCCGCTCCGCTCCGATACGACGGATAAGAAGCGATAAGCTGTTTTTTACAGCATTTCTCGCGAGTCACTGTGTGAATTAAGACGACACGGGGGAAGCCTCCTGGCCGGTGTGGATAACAGCACCTCCGAGTGCTCGCTTAATTGTGACCAGGCGAACAGGCAAGTTGGAAGTGTGCAACGTTTCATTTTTTCTCTTCGCGTCCTTGCGTCAGCGTGCCGTTGCAGCCTGTAACGATGGCGTGTGCACAAGCTAGCACTCTCAGTTCCTACAGAGATGCGACTCGTGTCCATTTCTGGGATCCTAAGGGCCAAAACCGCGGTCCAACTGTAATTGCATGCCTTTGTGGGTGCCAAACCCGGATTAATTCTTATCACCTGAGGTTCATTAACGTGCACGTCAGTCTAAGTTCACGGGCACCTCTGCATTTCTTCCCCATCAATATGCGGGCGCCGTCCCAGGGAGTCGAACCCGCGCCACCGTGACAACGCCAGCAACACTAAGTTGCTGCAGGGGATGCTGTGTGTTTTCACTGTTGCGTGGAGTGAGCGCTATGATTGACCAGGTACGTTTCTATAAGATCTCTCTACGTTATAACAGCTTTCCATATTTAAGTATATGCGAGTGTCGCGTGGCTTTTGCATGAACATTGGAAAGCCTTCTTCGAAATAGCATTGCCTAGTGGTAGAGTTGTAGCTTTGGGACACTTGATTGCTCACTCAGGGGTAAAGTCTTGGCAGCTGACGTAGAACCGTTGCAACAGATGCCCTGCTATTTTGAAATGTGAGCGCAATGGGCAGTCTCCCTTCCACCTGCAGCTGGGAACGCTTGCACACATGCTACTCTCATAATTAGGTGCTTCCGAATCAGGCACTGCCATTTCATTAAACTGAGCACACCAATTTATTTGCGTCTGATGACCAAAATAGAGAGGGTCGTTAGATTAAAAGTAAGAAAGCAATATTGCAAAATTTGGAAGCATAATACCCTAGCTATTTCTTATCAAAACTTTTGAAACAAGAAAAAAGTCGTAACAAAAGTCATGGCACGCTGCAGTCAACTCCGAGACAATATATGAAGGAAATGTGTAGGCATACACAGTGCAACTTAAAGTAATGTTACTTACTCTTGTATTTCTCTGGTTACTCATTCATGCCGTCACCCTAGTTAAAACACGTTTAGCTGTCAAAGCCTTTGCTTTAGTAACATACTGTGCAGTATTGCAGTAAGACACATAGACGAAACAGAATTCAATTTTCATTTTTTGTCTGTGCTCTGCTATGGTATATGGCACTCTACCAACTTGCCCATTACCTGTTGCGGTGCTTGTGGGCTCCATGTGTTCCATAACACCTGTTTTATGTGCATTGCTTAACTGTACCCACCACATCTGTAATACTGCCAACAAAAACATTTGGCTTTTATTAAGGTATTAGCAAATCTTTTTCGTGTCCTCTTCCATTCATAGAGAGGCTTCTTGGATTCTAGAAACTTTCTGCAGTCCTTTGATTGGCAGTTCATTTACTTAGTGGGCTTTTCTTTTCCTCAGAATTCTTATTTCAATCAACAGGGAGGTTGAGGAGTGAACAAATGTCTTTTTGCATAAATTAGTACTTTAATTATTATATAGGGGGAATGCTACTACAGCTAACGAGATATAAGTACACATCTTGTAGATCATTGCAATACTAAGTCTGATATTGTTGCAAAATGACACCTGATCTGGATAACATTTCCTGAAAAAAATTAAAATTCCTTGTACGTTTTGTAGCAGTGTGCGTTCCACAATTCTGAAGATGGAAAAAGTGTCGGTGAAATATCGAATGGACAGAATTAATTGGTGCCTATACAGAATAAACCGACAAATTGCCCTGTATGTAAATTTTTGGCTTCTATTGCCTGCTCATTCACTGCAGTAGCCCAGTGGTTTCACTCTTCTGCTTGCAAATTCACTGTCTCTGGTTGCGTTCCTGACGACAGCAGCAATGCTCTCATATTGGGACGCCTGTGCATGGCTACCACTGTCAGATAATCAATATCCATGCGGTGCCCCACCTCGGTACTCTGAAAACCGTTGAAGTCTTCTTAATGTTTCTTTTTTGTTTCTTTTTTTTCACACTAACATTAGTCATCTGGCTTGCTTGCGTTTGCTTTTGTGAGGACTCTGCACTTGCTGACTCAAGAATGCCATGTCACTCTGTCATGCTGTCACCGTAATCTTATCTAGCTCTATTGTAGCTTTCACCATCACCATCTCTTTGTTTCAAACATTACTGTAAAATCCCGAGCAAGCGCCCCTACCTGAGCAAGTGCCGCCCTCCCTTCTTCAGCAAATTTCAAATATGCCCCCCCTCCCCCTCCCACCATTTTCACTGTTTCGTTCACTGTTTTTATTCGTCCAAAGAGGGTGAATGAAAACGGGGAATGCATGCGTATTTACTAAAGCATTTCATTACAAGCACGGGTGTGCATTCTTTATTCTTAGTGGCTCTTCCATTGCCACCTTGAATTTTGATTCATGACCGAGCGAGGGCCCCCCTCGAAATCTTGTCGGATTTTCCCTCATTGTAGGGTGTGAGGGGGGCTTGCTCGGGATCTTGCGGTATATCAAAGTAGCTTCGATCTGCAAAAGCTTGCGTGCTCGTAAGAGCAGGCAGAGAAATTTCCTGTCATGATTCCCCCTTGTCTAGAAAATCAAAGGCAGTATGCTGCCTAAGAAACCTGGATGTAAAAAAGAGAATAGAGATGGGGTGGCTAAATGCTTAGCCAGAAGGTTGTTTTTTGTTTTAGAAACCTAACTTTTCAACAACTGGAACAGATAGGCTAATAGCAGGAATGAAACAGTTCAAGTTAAATCATTCTGTGGTGTGGTTTACTGGGTCAAGGTTTGTCGGGCCTCTTGGCTGATAGCTGAACAGGTAGCATGCTGATAACAGAGTTCCTTTCGCGTGTTGTCCTTACCACTTCCGTTACATATCTTTTAGTGTACTTCAAGGCCCCTTCTTCGTGGCAATGACAAGTCTGACACACATTTGGAAATTTTCTGTGTACTTCATATTGCTAAGTTGTCGTTTCTTACGCTCCGTTTTGATGTAAGCAACGCGGAAATCAATCTAGTTAGACGGTGAGTGTGGTACATAATGCTACTTGGCAACGTTTAATAGCCAGTTCTATGCCGCAGGTGTGCTGTACTGTAATAACCGTAGTATTGTGTGATAGGGCATGGCATTGTTTGCCAATTCATTCATTGACTCTTTCCTTCATAACTGAATGTGCCTATCAGAAACTTGAGGCTTATCTGAAGGCAAACTTTGATATAAAGTAAAAGAATTCTCAAACAAGTGTACAATTAAAAAAGAGAGGTGGGGTAGAACTAGAAAGTGTGTAACGTAATCATGAATCAGAATGAAAGGCCCAGATCAAAGACTGCAAGTGTGAGAGAATCTTTGAACATCAGAACACGATATATTACTACCTTAAAACAAGTCTCTGTTAGTTGGCCAGTGATTATTGAAAAGCCCATGCAAGAAACATGAAAGATTATGCGAGCTTTCTGGACAGACAGTGAACGGTTGAGCCGATGCCAACTCATGACAGCAAAGTTCATTGAGAACCAGCTCATAAATGCAAATGAGTCATTGTGATATCTTTACATCACTTCAGCAATAATCACCCTGAAACTGAATACTGATGATTCATCAGATTGACCATAGTCATGTAGTGATTTCCTGCGGCTGTGTTTGTGTTTATATATGGGCAGAATTCAGAGAGCACCTGTGTATTTATACTTAAAAGGATATAAAAAACAAACTCAGTCAAACAAATAATGTGGAGCTTACCAGTGTCTTGTAGCTACGGGTGTTGTCTTTTTGGACAGTAAAGTGGGAAAGAAAAGAATTAAAAGTGATGTATTTATTTGGGAAGAAAAAAGAAGAGAAGATTATAAATGCAAAGAATATGTACAACGTTTCTAATTAGGAAGTAAAAATCACGTAGAAGCTGAATGCACCACTATGTTCACAACAACATCACAACAGGAATATATTTGTCAAATATAAGAAACGCATGTGCAGTGTTTCCTGATTGCTGCTTTAGCCATTGGTGTGTAAATTACTGTTAATAAGTTTTTCAGTAATTTCGTTTATCATGTCATTTTGGTATATATAAAGCGGATTGAGAGAGAGAAGCTTCAGAAAAAAGACGGACACAGAAATATTAAAAGACGGACGCAGAAATATTAATGGGACGTAGTTGAATGAGAGTAAACGATTTTATAGTTTAGCATGAGGTTTGAGCTCTGGGATGCAAGAAGCTGAGAGGTGTATTTATGTCTTTATAATTTCACCACAGAAAGGCAGCAGAAGCTCGACCTAAAATAGTATGAGCATATCGAGTGAAGTGCCTGCACATTTGCACACCTAAATGTGCATTTACCTCAGTTTCACTGCAGCTTTCACACGAATGTAAAGGTTCACGGATGTAAATGTGCGCCAGTACACTCTAGCTGCAACGACGTTAGACATGTGCTGACGTGCAGATAAAGCCAGCAGATGCCAAGCGTAAATGAGCACGCGCGTACTACCTTTTTTTTTTATTGTTGTGAGCGACTGCAACATCTGTAGGAAGTAAGAATGTGATCAGTTGCAGCAGCTGTATAGTTCAGTCCGTACTGTGGCAATAACATTCACATGCACTAGTAGCGTGTCTTTACGAATTCCACCGTCGCCCGTGTTCACTTGTACAAGCGCCATTTTAAAACATTGGAAGTAAAACACTAGCTTTTAAAAAAATCCTCTGCAGTAGGTGCACACAAATAAGGATTCCTGAGAGTGAAATAAATACGAACTTAATACAAACCAAAGGAAATTGACCATTGAATATTTTTAATATAGAAACAGCCTGTTTTCTTTAAATAATGTGAAATTATGTCGACATCCTACTATATTCGTAATTTTGGCAATAAAACCACAAACTACAATTAAACCACAAAACTTGGAAGTAATGAAATCTGCCGAATTAGATCTTCCCAATACAATCCAAGATATTCAAATATTCGTAGGTAGAATAAAATCCAGTGGTCAAAACTGTTACATTTTTCACATTTGAGAATAAGGTGTGGATTCTCCCATTTTCGAATCTTGACATTTGCTTTGTGAAAAAGCTGATATCAGATGTAAGATTTTTGTTAGTATGTTTTACCTGCCCTTGTAACTTTGAGCATCCATTTCTTTTATGGAGCAATCACACCTGTTCTGTTCATACATTTTCTTATCGCCTGTGCTCTGATGTTAGTCTTGATAACTGTACATTGTACCCAACCATTTTCATAATTTTCATACAAACATACTTTATGCACACTACATAGACAATTTTCAAACTCTGTATACAGCCAAATTACGCTTTTATGTTGTCATTTAACACACCATATCTCACATATGTGACCACTTGATGAAGCTCCTCATCGACCATCACAGGTCCTTACACTATAAAACAACACATACCCGTCTTTAAAGGGATATTGTACTAAATTTTTGCCACCAAGATTTTCAGCCCACTTGAAAAACTGGGTACTGAAACTGGTAGACTCAACCTTCATTTCAGGCAGAAACTAGCTGAAAATAAGGAATTTAATGCGTTTTTCATAAACTCCCACGTCTAGCGGCCGGTGCCGTGAACTAGAGGAGGTGACGTTTCACCTCTCCGTAAACGGGCGTGCCAACCATGCCAGCTGTCGCCCATGTCTTTCAACACACCCTGCTCCCACTACAGTTCCTAGAACCAGTGTGGTATTGACAGAGAACAATGCTCCCATGTGGGGTAAAGCCCCCAAAGGATGGGGCTTTACCCCACCTGATGTGCCTTTGTGGAAGGGGGAGAGTGGGATGTAAAAAAGAAGTGGAAAAAGGGAAGTAGCTGGACAGGAACATGCACACCCTGCTTCTGCTGTGGGGACACTTGATGTTACAGCCATCGATGTCATAACCCTCAGTCAATGTCACAGCCATCTAGTGAGCGTTATGTTACCAGGCAAAGGCATTCTTTCATGATGACTCCTTTTTACCCACGAAATAACTGCTTTAAATACTCTTTTCTTCCCTAGAACAATTGTTGGTTGGAATAACCTAACCGATAATATTGTAACGCAAAACTCACTTTCTTCGTTTGAAAAATACTTACAGTAGTTCTTTAGCACTGTTGATTACATTTATGTTTCATTCGTTCCTTTTTGTAGTGTGATCTTATAAAATATTATTATTGATTTGTCTGAATTTCCTCCTTCAAATGTGTATTTTCCTTTTTTTTCTTCGGCTTGTTCCCACATTTCGCATTTGACAACTAATATTCGTTTTTAATTCATTTCTATTTTTTAGTTCACATCCCTAGTTGTATCGTTTTACCTGTATGCATTATATTGTCCGCGTCATGTGTTTTCTGTGTGTATGTGATATGCAAAGAATGTGGGCCCAGGATCGGAAATAATTCAACCGGCAGTCAGGTGATTCTGTACACACAACACAGACTTTAACACAACCAATAACTCTGACGATTCACACACAATACACTATAGCATTCCTTATTTACATTCTAAACGTCCTACGCGCCTCGGCACACAAACTGTCCTACTCGCCGTTATGAACTGTTGCCGCTGCGGCGAGGTCGGTCGTCACCAGTGTTCCTTGTGCAGTCAACAGTCACGCTGCCTTGACCGTGGCGAGGTGGCGGTGGTGGTGATGGTGGCACTGCAGGCCGGTAGATCACCATGCCACTGCAGTGCAGCTTAACTGCCCGTCGCCAACATGAGCCGCGGCCACCTCGTGACACCACTCGGGCCCCAGGACCTCGGGCCAGGAACAGACTAGGCTGCTGGTCTCCGTGTCAGCACCGGGCACAGAGCGGGAATCAGGCTCACCAGGTCCACATGGCTGCCGGACGCCTGGTTGAGTGATGCAGCCCAAAGCAGGAAGCCAGGCTCACCAGGTCCGCAAGGTTGCCGGACGCCTGGTTAAGCGATGTCGCGACCCGAACCGCCGACCAGCAGCCGCCGTTTTAACCGTGTCGCGCTCCAACTGCTCGAGCCGCAGGCCCCGCTTGCGCTTCCTTTTCGTCGTCTTCTCCTCCAAGGCGTACCGCAGAGCAGAACTGCCGTTCCCTCTTCGCCCCGTCACGGCCACACAATGAACATCATCACAGTGTACAATGTTGTGCCTTTTTAGAACACAATGTTTCTTTGGTTCACACCTGCTATAGTCTCTTTTTGAGACTGCAGTATGTATAAATAAATAAATCTATGCGAAGCTCATAGCGCTCTCACAATCTTCTGAATATACAGCCACCTGTTCAAAACCATGCGAAATAAACTCTGTCTATCGAAACAGTCGTGTCGTCCGAGTAGAATTTTGAATGTTTTCATCATTTTTTCTATTTTTGTTCAGTATCCCTTTACTTCTGTGCCCTGTTTCTTATGTGATGCGTTCTTCTGTCTGACGAAGGCATCCAGAAAGATAATGTCCAAGCAGAAGCATGCGTCCGGGGCAGCCCCTACTCGCAAGGAAGTGCGCCTCGCCCGGTGGTACTTTGGGGGCCTCGCCGGATCCATGGCTGCCTGCTTCACTCACCCCCTTGACCTGCTCAAGGTATGTCAGTGTGGTTCTCGGTCGGGAATGCACGTCAACGAGATGTTCCTTGAATGGTTCTGGCATGTACCTTCAAGGTTGCGGGTACGCAATTTTCATTGGCATGTTGAATTGGGCTGGTTGGTACAACATGAGAAAAACAGCACTAGGAATGAAATGAAGGCGAGAGGAGACAGATACGATGCCGTGCCTGTCCACTCTTGTCGGTGTTTTGCTCATAACGCAGTTTTTTTTGTCGAAACCCAATTTTCAGTATTTTGCTATGGAAAGAAAAGGTTCTTTAGAAACAAAACCTGTACCTGTGTTCTTATGTCCGTGTTTTCGTCGCGCAATTTCTTTGATAACATGGATCACCAACTAGCCCAAAATGCTGCTCTCATTAAAAAAAAACCAATAGAAAAGGTTCAAAACCAGGCAGCCCGATTCGCAAGCACTAACTGCAATCCCTTTGCTAGTATCTCAGAAATAAAGGCTACATTAGGCTGGGAAACCCTACAATCTAGAAGACGGAAACTTCGATTAAGACTTTTACTTAGCATATATTATAATCAAACAAGAATTGATGAAGCGGAGTACCTACTTGCACCAACATATCGTTCTAAAAGATGTCAACACACGCATAAAATACAAGAATACGCTTTTAGAACCTCTAGTTTTGCCAGCTCCTTCTCTTTGAAAACAATTTAGAGAATGGAATCAACTCCCTGAAGGTATGTTAAGCTTAACTGACAACAGTGCTTTTTTTCTCATCACACTGACTTGCGACGTGTTATTACCTTTCATATCCGTTTGCTATTTCCATATTGTACTACACTTTTGTTGGTATGCTCTTATTGTTATATGTTGTTATTGTTATATTATGCATTCTGTTTCTGTGTCCTATCACAAATATGTCATTAAAGTATATTGATTTTGTATGGTCACCCCCCCCCCCCCCCGCACTAATGCCACCGTGGCATCGCACGAAGTAGGTAAATAAATATTACTGTGTTGTGCGTAGTGCTGGTCACTTTCTATCACACTGGCAATTTTGATAACTGTATATGGGGGGGGGGGGTTGTACTGGTTGTAATAGCAGTCATTCACTGACTGACTTCCTGTTGTTCTTTAAAATTCATTTCTGATAAGCTTTGTTTCTATGCTATACACTTTATTTCTCCCATGCAGTTAGGTTGTGGCCTCCAAAAAAAGAATGAATGCCAATCCATCAACATTGTCTCTCAGTAAATGGAGCTTTTGATGGACAGAAGTCCTTCTCTTGGTTCCTTGATGTTCCATTTAAAGTAAGTCTACTGCACTAGGCACACGGGAACAAAGCGTGCGTGAACCCGCAAAATATCTTGGCTTGTCTTTAGCACTGTCTGTGCCCGCTGCATACTACCTCTGGGATCTGTGTCAGGCGCTGCGTACGCACTAACCCATACAGACTGCCGTGCACAACTACATTGGAGCTAGAGGAAGAAATGCACGCTTATTTCTTGGCCCACATGTGATCGTGCAGTGTCGTCAGTTGGCCATTGAGAAAGACATTATGAAGCCACCATTTTGTTTGGCTCAGTCCTTGGGCCATCGGAGACAGCGGCCTGGCAAATGAGTCTGACATTGAGAGGGGACACAACAGGAGAGAGAGACAATCTTATTGACCTAAAGACTGCGCTTGGTTACTTTAAGTGAGGCCCGCCTTTCAGGGCCCCACTGGTTATTATGGCTCGCTGGGCTGAGGAGAGCCAATTAGACTCCGAAATCCAGTTCGGAGAGTCATTCATCCAACGGCCAATTGTCAAGCATGTCATTAAGTAGAGGCAATAGAAAAGGTACGAGACAGGTAGACAGAGCAATTGTGAATACGAGAAGAGAGAGGAGAAAACATGTTAGTACCAAGTGCGTGAGTGGTAGTATAGAAGCATTGAATGACTTGGCAGTAAACAAAAAAACGGCAGGAAGTGGAAGATGGGAGCTCGCGATGAAAAAATCCACTCCCTGTTTATGGATTTTTTCATTGGCACTAAACGGAACTTTACCATTGTCATATTGGATGGGCTGGTATTAATTCACTACAAAGCTAGTACAGCAGAAAAAGAAAGAAAAGAGAAGCGGGAATGTACCCTATCGTTATGTACCCTATCGTCTACAGGAAATGCGGCGCTGCGAGAATTAGTGGTAATTGCATCGTTTGATTATGCTTATCTGCTGTGTAGGTGCACTTGCAGACGCAGTCGGTGGGACGTGTCAGCCTGGTGGGCAGCACGGTGACCATCATCCGTCCACCAGGGCGTGCTGGCCATGTACAACGGCCTCAGCGCATCCATACTGCGACAGGTTGGTGCTTGTAACAACCCCCTTCAATTAAACTCTTTAACGGCACTGTAGAACATACGAAAATTTCACATATACTGAGCAGCTATGTGATAGTAGCTGGACCTGTGTATTTTGTCTCTGTTCTAAATGCGGTTTTGTGTTTCAGTGCTCGCAAATGCTTGCATAACATGTGCAATTATTGCTCTACACTAACAATTTTTCATCCGTTACCCGTTCCTTCCTTGTTGCTAATTGCATTGGGAGTCAACAGACAAAATTTATTCTGAAGAATGCATAAGAATTTTCCCACGTGTGTTGACGTTATCCTCAGCACAATACTAGAAGTTCAGGATAACAAGGATGCAGCAACATTTCTGGTTTTGACGACTTCTTATTGCAAGGCTACATATCCTGCTCAAAGTTATCATACACAAGAGGTTTTCCAATGCTTTCATTGTGAGGAGCATTTTTATGTATTGTGTTTTTTTAACCTCACTCACAAATGATTGTGAACCCAATCCCATGTCAGTTTGATAGATCGGTGGAATAAAATTACTGGATATATTTTTCTTCGTTTCACAGTTAGTGAAAGCAGATCCTCAGTATGTACTGTAAGTAGTGTCTCAATAAAAATTTAATAGGTATTGCCCCCCACTAGACTCCTTCGAAAATTTTGTTACACATTTGAACTTACAAAGTGCCATTAGGGAGCAATTTACGTGGAGAAATTTTCATATTGGTTTATTGTCGGAGGAGCTAAAAAGAATTTAACTTCATCCTGTACACATCACAAACGATGCATCCTTTTTATTTTTTTTTTTCTCATCAATTGCTAGTTCCCCTGCTGATTTCACTGCTAGTTTTGTACATTTTGAGTGAAAAATTTTTGGAATTTGGTACAGATTTGACGTCCCCTTATGGGAGGCCTAGGCCCGGCCACTTAAACCTGCTGGTTTCCCTTAATAAAGTTTATTCCTCCCTCCTGGTACAGATAGTTTGTTATTCGTAACGGAATTACTACCACTGTTTAGAATTGACAACATTGTCGATCATGTCTTACAGAGAAGCATTCATTCTTGCGAAATATATTTTCTGGCATGAAATGGGGCTCTTCTGACAAGAAGGGCACGCAGCATGCTTTCATATGGAACTTAAGCTGTTTTTGCACTGTGGAATGGTCTGATACTTGGGCGGCACGATTGTCAGTGTGCGACCTACGCACAGAAATTGTCTGTTTGCAATCGCCAGACCTGATGAGGGGCCCTTCAACGTGTCGCGGGATTCCAGGCACAATTATTGTCATGCTGCAGTTGACCTACTCGACGACACGCTTCGGCATGTACGAGGTCGTTCGGCAGTACCTGGTCAAGCCAGGGGAGAACATGAAGTTCTACCAGAAGATCTTTGTCGCGGGCATTGCGGGTGCCACTGGCGGCTTTGTCGGCACCCCAGCTGACATGGTGAACGTCAGGTAAGAAAGCGACATCCATTACTATTAATGCCCCAGCAGAAGCATGATGTGATTGATTGACGCGTGAATGTCGTGGACGTCAAAAGCGAGCGTCAAAAGAATGGCAGATGCCCAGCGGCCGAAATTTCATATTAGTATGTCGTAGAATCCCGCTAATACATTTTTCAGGGGACCGTATAAAAAGATGTTAGAGCCGGAAAACGCAAGCACTGAGAAATGGGCAAAAATCGACAAGTGTGAGTGGTAGTGAAATGCATGCAATATTATTTCAGTGCTTTTGCAGGAAAGAAAATCTTGCAGTATCAGATGCTGCAATTTTTCACGGCTGATAAGCCCAAAGCAAGCAGCTGCTGTGTTAGCGATGAGAGTTGGGCTAGCTTGTGTGAATGGTTGATTTGAGGTTGACTTTTTTTTTGTGCTAATTGGGCAACTTCAATGCCGTGTGGCTCTTGCAATGACTGATTGATTGTACATATATGCTAAATAAATCTATTCTTTTAGCTCGATGCAGACATTTGTTTCAGCATCTAGGGCATAGTATTCTCAAGTGACCACACACGGCGATACTTTCGCTCTCTCAAGATTATTGCTGTCTGTGCTGGCGGCAACATACATTTTATGAGTCCCTTTGCTATATAAGAATGAGCCTCCATGCTCATATGCGTGACTCAACACAGTCACTCGTGAGTTGACTCGCTCAGACTGTAATAGAACTGTGAGTTCGAGTCAAAGTAAGCCCGGTTAATGGAATGCATCTGTACCAACTCACCCAATTGTCAGTGCTATTAGTGAATACTGGCCTACTTTGTTTATCAAATGCACTAAAGGCACAAAACTGATAAAGAAAATGCGAGATAATTAGGGATGGGCGAATAGTAAATTTGAGGTTCGAAGTGAACCCGAAGCGAATAGTGGTTTGGTCGAATAATTTCGAATCGAATAGTTCGAATAGTATGTACCGCATATTATTAAGAAAAATGAGCCTTTTTGTCATTATCTTTGCACAATATTTTTAAGGATTGGAACTAAATATGAGTGAATGTCACTTTTTTGGTTTGAAATGAAGGGGAAGCAGCCTTTTATACTATCAAGATTTGAATAGCAGTAGGGTTATAAGTGGACGTTACCATTTAAAAATGACTATACTTAGCGCATATAAGCCTGTATAACACGCTCTTAAACTTTAAAAAATATGTACATTTAACCTTGAAGTGTGGCTTCGCGGCAGTGCAGGTTTCCCCTGGTTGGGTTGTTCCACGGCAGAGCAACCAGATGCTGCAGTGAAACCACCTTTACAGGAGGTTATGCGCTGTCAAATATGTACATATATTCGTTCATTTTGAATACTTTGAAATTTCGAATAATCTAAATTCATATCGAAGCGAATTCGAATGCTGTAATATTCGTTGTAATATTCGAAACGCCCGAATATTCGCCCATTCCTAGAGATAATGATAAGGTTGGTTTGGTAATATGGGCCTTCAGCTCTTGACAATTGCTTAGAATTCAGCATCTGGAATGGTACATCATTACATTGCATATGTACGGTGAAATATTTTTCTTCAGTTTTTGTTCGGTGATGGAGTTCATTTTTTCGCCAAATTGTGAGCTGCCGAGTTGAAAGTGTGACCCTTACATGAGTCGATACAGAATAGTGCTAAAATAAGCTCCCATGTTACTTTATTCTGAGTAACATGCTTTATTGGCGCTCGGCTGCTGACCCGAAGGTCGCGGGTTTGATCCTGGCCGTGACGGTTGCATTTTGATGGAGGTGAAATGCTAGAGGCCCATGTACCGTGCGACGTCAATGCACGTTAAAGAACACCAGATGGTCGAAATTTCCGGACTGCTCCACTAGCGTGTCTCGTAATGATATGGTTTTGGGACGTAACACCCCAGATATTAATATTACTCTATTCCAACATTACGCCATGTGGCAACATAGGCAAAAAAAAAACTACTGTTTTGACAGTACCTGCCGTGCTTAAATACATATTTGTGACTGGAAGTATGTTTTAGAAATGAGCTGATGACTCCACTGCTATGGCGTTTCAGTTATTGGATTACTGTGACCAACTCGTACTAATTGGTTAGAAGAGATGAACCACCTATAGTCTGTAAATTTATCTGCAATGTGGAAATGCTTTTTCTGCTTTGTTGTGCCATGCTCTCACATTTCATTGATTTGCCTTTTGTATTTCTTTGCTTAAGGATGCAAAACGACATCAAACTTCCCGTTGAAAACCGAAGAAAGTGAGTATACCTTTATAGCATTTGCCTCTTGTCCTAGCTAGAGCAAGTTGGGCCGTAAACGTAGTCGCTTTCTTGAAAATGGGTGTGTTGCCGCATTTTGTCATTAGTTAGTCGAAGCTGTATGCAAGTTCTAGTGTAATGAATTCCTAAACATGAATTAAATTTGAAACTTCATAGGCCGTGCTATGTTTCCGTGAGTTGTTACCACATTTACTTAAACCTAATGTGCATCCGAATTTCGAGTGTTCAGAAAATGCATGAATGCATCATTACTAGATTAAAGAAACAAGAACAACCTGCCGCTCTGTCGAAGATTGGAAGAAAGGGAGAGACAAGAACAATTTGCCTTCATAGAATAGGAATATTATTCTCCATTGGCAGTTCCCTTCCTTCTGAGATTCAGTTGTGCTGGCCTTAAAGGGGTACTGACACGAATTTTCAGAGGTGAGTTTACTCTGCCATACAAATCTCCTGTATGCAGAGATGGCTCTGAGCAAGTATGAAGCTCAGTAAATGCTCAGAAGATATTTTATTTTGACATCGAAGTTCATTTTCTCATGGTGCACCTAGTGACATCGACACTAGTGTGACTTCAGGCTGCAGTGTCGATTCCGGTGACCTCACGCACCAGTATGGCTAGTTGTGATGACTTCAGGCACCAAAACATTCAAAATGGCTGCTTGTAACGTGACCAACGGTGCTAGGAATGGAGCGGCCGTCGAAACGTCACAATATCTTGTGCGAGTGTGTGATGAGAAGCTCATATCCTGCTGGGATGTCAAGGTACTGTAGGAACTAAAACTAGCTTTTTAAAACATACTGTAATTACTTTTTCAGGGTTCACTCATGCTTACCAGTGCATTTTCTCGGCTCTTGAACCCTTGGCCTTTCATTTGACACAAAAAAGAACAGCCGAAAATTTTCGTGGCAGTACCCCTTTGAGATCACTTCTGGGTACACCTTAATCGTGTGCCAATAGAAGGACTTTTACCCTGACAAGCTAGGCGTACACGGAGTTGCTTCACAAGTTCTGAAATCTGGCATTCGAGGTCAGCATATTTTCAACCCATGGAAAGTTTTCCTGGTTGACAAGCTGCTCAAAATCTCCCTTCGTCCTACTCACAGTCACAGGCCTCAGGCACGCAAGAAAAGACAACACAAGTATCTTCAGCATGCAAAATGAAGAACCTTTGAGATGAGTTTTCATAACGAAAGTTGTGCATCACCAGTTGCACTTCAAAATGAGCTGCCGTGACACACATATGTTGCACTTGCGCACGAAATGAACCTACATGGACTCTCAATAAAATGTGCACTGTCATCATTTTGCGATTACGATGGCACTGCACCTGACACCTCTGACTCCCGTACACCCCTCATGGGAAGCTCTTGCCAGCGCTGTGAACATACGTGGTTTTGACTTCATAGTCAATTCTAACATGCAACTTACGGACTTGTTTTATCGGAAAAAAAAGTACGCATTACATTCCAATAAATAGGGTAGTCAACTGCTGTAAAGAAACTGATAAGACAGGATGTCTCGAAAAACGTCTTTTGCAAATTGTCACGCGCATACGAATGTTGTGGTTCCATTTCTGCAAGTTGCTACTGGGTGGCATGACATTTACCAACCAATAATTCGAACTTGAGTGGCGTGCCCATGGATTCTCCGCTCACTCATGTTCAGGAACACGAGGTTGGTGCTCTTCAGAACTGGCTCCACTATCTATTGAATACTTCTAGGAGCTTTATTTCACTTCTCAGTTTTCACACTTGTGCATCTGGTTAATGGCTTTTACTGCTGTTTAGCTGTGCATGCCATCACCCAGTGGAATGCTTGCTGCTAGCTGTGTTCAGCATCACTTGTGAACTTGCTTGCTCTACACTTAATATGTACTGATCGGCTAGTTGTTGAGCCGTGATATTTAATGAAGCAGCGCACAATCAAAGGACACAATCACACAAACACAAGTGCTTGTGTTTTCAACATTTTATGTGCGCGTGATTGTATTCTTTGATTGTTTGCTGCTTCATCAAATATCATTCCTCTACAGCAGTGTTTCTCAGCCATGAATTTTCAGGTGGAATAGATGAGGGACCCCTTGCATTGAGAGAAAGAAAGGTGGGGAATGGGGGGTCACAGCACAGCATGCATCATGAAGTACGTGGCTTTTGTTTGAATGGATCTCCGCGGAACCCCATTTGAGAACCACTGCTCTACACAGTCTCCACTAAGTGACGGTATGAATGCCTTTTATGCGCCTGTCTACCTTTGTTCAGCTACAAGAATGCAGTAGATGGCCTGTGGCGCGTCTACCGGCAAGAGGGAGCGCTCAAGCTTTTCTCCGGAGGTGGTGCGGCTACGGCTAGAGCTGTGCTCATGACTATCGGGCAGGTAGGTGGCCGCATTGCGTTTATAGCTTTCTTTTACCACACATAAGTTGACGGTCTGGCGCTATGGTTCCTGTGTCATTGGATGGTCGTCCTACTGGAGCTTGTAGCAACGTATAGCGAGGAGGTGTGCAGGGACAGAAGGAAATGCGTGGCGCGCACATGAATGTGAAATAGTTGCATGGGACACGAACTGTGGGTTACTAGAAGAGAACAGTGAAACCTCTTTAATACGTACCTGCCGGGAACACGGCATAACTCTCACTAAGCATAATACGCTTTAACCATCAAGTACAAATTTGCATCGCCTGACATGCGCCAACGCCACCAACAAAGGAATAAGTAGAGTGCCACAGCAAATATTGCCTAAAGTGCCCACCACAAAGCCATTTCTTTCTTTTTGCCAAAGTGCAGAAAAGATCCTGGCGATGCCAGAGAGCATTTCGGAACTACTGCGGGGTCCAGGATATGTAGTGACTGACATAGCGATAAAACGGACATAATCGGCTGTCCATGATACATGTGCACCGCGATCTTCTACCAAGCGAAAAACTACACAGTTTTTGTGAAACGCGGTATGGTCGCAGCGAGCCAATCGTCTACTGGCTAGTTGTGTGCAGCGCTTCACCTACTCGGCACACGCCGTGACCGCCGAGCCACTTGCTGTAGGATACGCCCACTACGCTTCAGACCGTGCACAGATACGGCGAGTAGCCTGGTGAGTTAACGTTGCGATGACCAGATTTCTGTAAGCAGTACGCACTCCGCAATGCTCTAGCCGTCCTGGCAGCAGACGGAGGCGCGTTTGGGCTGTCACCTAATCAAAGCGTGCTGTATGGTTACAACAGCACTACGCTTGCTGTACCGTACGCTTGAATTTAGTAAGATTACATCAAAACAGCAAGATTTCTCGGTGCCTGCGACTGGCAACGCTCAACTCCGCAACAGTGGGCTGTTTTCGTTTCTGCAAAGCGGTGTGCGCTTCAAAACAGGCCCGCAGAACAAGGTGGCAGCGATTAACGGCCCAGCGCGTTCAGGTAGTCACCTATAAAAAGCGTGCGGTAGGCTTAAAGTGGTGCTACACCACACGCATGTCTGAGCAGATAGCTGAGGATACTTACTGTGATAAGGCTTTCTGTCAGCGATAAGTCACACAGGTGTGTTTGTCGTTGGTCGCAACCCCGCCTCTGTGCAAACGTGCAAAGGCTTCGCCGCAATAGCGCGGAAGTCGAAATAATTGATCGGTCAATATCCACACTTTTCGAAATGATGGAAAACCGTTTCCTGCACACTGTGGTGTCAGCAATTTCAGTGGCACAGTAAACTTTTATGGCACAAAGTTATCGTGGTACACAGCTGGTACGCACTAACCGGTAGGCATAAGATGAACCACTATGGCTTAACTAGTCAGCGAATGCATTAGGGTCTATGAGACTCGGTCGGGGATTCGTCGCAACTACGTTTTAACCGTTAGTACATTTAAAGCAGGTACATATTAACGAGGTTTGACTGTAGTGTGACGGCCTAGCTAGTTACAACTCAACTAGGTACAGTCAGAGTTCACTGTAGTGGAATTTACCGTGAACTTTGAACAAATGTGATGCTCTGTCAACTGAACTTTGGTGGTGGTTGTTCTCCCGTCCACCTTCCTGGTTATTTTATTATGCAGAGCTCTGGGAGAACTAGATGCATAATTCGAAGGTTGAGATTTAGGCCACTACCTACGGCGAGTTGTTTTTTTTGCATAATTTAATTCATTTTCAAGGTATGCCATCCGTGCTTCAATAATAAAGCTACTAATAATGCTCCCGATATTTTCCTTGGCTTTATTAATATGTTCGTCTGATATGGTTTCGTCTAATAAAAAAGGGGCCGCTGGATCTAAAATAATGGTCTAGGATGCATGATAATTGGTTAGGGTGTGGACCAGTAATGGCAAAATCCAAAAATAACGTTTCTGAAAAATCTATCTTTTTTGGGCAATTTTTTGTCCCAAAGAGCAGCATCCCTTCTTATTTTCTCACTGCTTTTTTCTCACAGATCTCATTCTACGAGCAGATCAAGCAAGCTCTGCTGTCGACTGGGTTTTTCGGCGACAACCTAACGACGCACTTTACCTCCAGCCTAATGGCGGTAAGATTCAACTTTCAGTAGACATAGCTTGATTCAGTCAGCTGTGTCTTAATAGAATTGCCATGTAATAAACTGAACAAGGGTGTCAATGCAGGCTAGTTGGTATCTCATTGCAGGTTTTGGGTGTAGCGCCGCGTACGCGTCATCTTCTTTCTTACCATTTTTGTACGCGGCGCTACACCCAAAATCTGCAATTCCTGTGTAATAGTTTTTTTTTTCTTTGGTGACACTTGACTGGCGCGCGGAATATTTTTTACTGCAATTTCACTACTTTGGTTACAGTTACTAAAGCTCCCAGGCATTGCATTGGATGTGGTGGGGCTGTTGTTACGTGTACTTATACGCAGAAGAAAAGGGCAAGCTAAACAAATGATATGATACAATACATATATAACTGGAAGGAAAGATTTACTGGCTGCGAACGCTGACGGTCTCCGACCTCTACTGTCGACAACATTTGAAGGCCACTGCATGATATGAGTGTCGTGCATTGTAGCAGTGCGGTTTTTACTGCACGGGTGAAGCCAAGTGGCGCGTACGAGATGTTGTTTACCTTGGCTCTGATAGCTGAGGACATTGCGGAGTCGACCCAGTGGCACTTGCTCACAGCTGAGCCAGTGCCAGCAAAAGTGGGACTCTGAGTGGAGCGACTGAGTTCTGAGGCTGTGGTTACAAAAGTGACCGAGCAATTGAATGCTGACATTGGAAACTTCTGTGGGGTCGGTGGTACCTTGGCCATCGGCATGCTGTGGTGCCTGTTCAGCTAACATGGCCCCAGGACAACATTGAGGAAACATTGGGTCACCACGCAGTGCAGCTTCAGATAAAGCTGAGTGAAGAGAAACCATGGCGGTATTAAACGAAAACTAGGTTTATTGTGATCGTATCAGCCAGTGCCAGAAGCTTCGGCGAATGCCAGTGCTAATGCATGCATCCTGAGCCTTCACACCTTTATGGCTGCGACCATGTCGATGCCCCGGCTCGAGGGCGGCCATTACGCTACGGTGTGCCAATACACATGCACCCCAGTGCCTCTTATCGACACTACCCTCGCTAGCCTGTGGGTTTTGAGGTCTGGTGGGGCATGTCAGAAGTAGTGGCTGCAGTAAAGACGCTGCGCTGCTTCAGCAGCCATTCTCAGTTGTGCGGTGCACCACTTGGAAAGTATACTCGCAAAAGCCGTATTCAGCTCAACCATTGAACCACTGGAACCCACAGAAGTTTGACTTTATTACCTCGGCATTTTTTTGCAGAAGCAGTTATCATTGTTACATTGGGTTATACCCAGCATGAAAATACGCGTAGTTATAGACGTAAGGTATATAAGTTGTATTCATAGGTCTCGCCATAACTTTACCTGTTGTCACCTTTTGCATGCTAACGGTTCTCTCGACATTTCCTTCTGGTTGATGGGGCTATCCCCTTTGTTGCAGGCTGGCATAGCGACGACACTAACGCAGCCCTTGGACGTCATGAAGACGAGAATGATGAATGCTAAGCCAGGCGAATACAGAGTGAGCATGTGACAGCATTTGTGTTCTGGTTACTCTTACGAAAAGTTTCTTAGTTGATCGGACGTGCGTGCTTGAAGCCTTATACATAGCTGTGGATGATAATGCCATGGCACGGCATCGAGCCATAGCCACTTTTGCAGCCCACTGCTGAGAGAACTGCACTTGTACTATCAAATTGCAGCACAGGAATATCAGTACAGGAAGGGTTAAGACAATTTCTCTTTTTTTTTTTTTTGTTAAAACCGATTGCGTGCTCAAGCATGTATCCCTCAATTTAGCTATATTCGCCACGACTATCCTATCATCTGTCATTTGCACAGTACTCCTTGCTATCGGGTAGCACAGCGAGTACTGAGGCTTGCAGCTACTGTTTCTGCAGGGGAGGCTAAGATGGCCTGCATGGCCGTTTCGCCCAGTTTTTGGCATGCTTCCCCCAGAAAAGCACATTGTTCTGTCTGGATGATGTACTTTACTTGTATGCGATGTCAAATATGCAAATGTGGTTGTGCAGGCTGTAACACATTCTCATATATGTGAGTGTGACGCTTCTGAAAACAGATCTGTTGGAAGTAGTTCGTGCCTGTCATCATTGTTTTTTACCCTGTCCTTGTGTTGTGTGCTAGATGCTGAAGTGGAACACCAACATACCCAAACTTACACTATTTCAAGTGACATTGTATGCATTACTCACATAGGCAGTCCCTATTTGATCTTTGACTATGGAACCTCCTCCCGTATGGTCTAAGCCGCGTGTAACGACTGTTGGTTAGCATGAATGTAAGTGCCACGAAAATGCCACTGTTATAACTGATAATTGTCATGAACGGGTTGCATGAAAACAGGCAAAATAGATGGTTGGCAGACTGCTGTGAGAAAAATATGATATCAGAGGGGATATGCCAACGCACATTGGTAATAAGGACTACACAGAATAGACAAAATGCAAGAAGGTTGCTGCAGCAGCCTATCAGCTTGAAAAATCTTGAAACGCTGGGGTGAGATCGCCACAAGTGTCACGCCACGTGCTTCTCGCTTGCTGGCGGGAGAAAACACCATGTTCGTCAGCCTTGCTTGTTTTATGCAAAGCTTGCCGACATCGTTCTCCAAGGCGTCCAGGTGCTCCACATAATGCAGAGGGACGTCCCTCATCAAAGCATATCATATCGTGAAAACATATCGTGAAAACTGTATCATTTGCTGGGCCTCCTACGACGACAACGTTGATGCGGCCTGCCCTACTGCATCGTCGCTGTCGCGGTCGCTCTCCGATGCAAGCACATTCGTGACGATCGCCTCATTGGTTAAATGTTCCGATGTTTCTAGTGCGTCTGCTACATGCAGAGACTCTTCAAGTCCTGAAGCATCCTCATCAACTGCGCACCAAAGTTGAGGTATCACTTCATCGGCGGGAGCTTCACAAGCTTCGTATGAGTCACTGCTGTCTCGGAAATAGCACGCTTTCCTGAAGCAGTTCCGCACCATAACAGTGCTCACTTCGATTCAATGATTGTCGACGCTGTCGGTTGCGATAGTCAATACTCCTTCACTAAGTCGCACACTTTTTTGCATGAGTGGCCGGCGGCCATTGGCGGGGGTGTAGCGGCTCAAATTTTTTGCTTTTTTTCTTTCTTTTCAAGGGTATTGTGTTCCATTACCTTTCAGCACGGACACCTAGCAGCCAGACTTCATTGTTATAAACCATAACGCGACATGGGGGCATTGTAGTTAGCGGGTTACTTTACCATAGAAAACACACAACTTGGTGGTGCAGCAGCTTTTCATTGTTATAATTGACATATTGTTAAAACCAGTACGGTATCATCATAAGCGGGTTTGACTGTATTGAACTTTCTAACCGCAGGCTTATAAGCTTCATAAAGTCCGAAATAACAACAAAAAAAGGCATAGCAATACCTGTGGGCTTAGTTGCTTTAGTTTTCATAAACGCAAGTCTTGTGCACTTACCTTCTAGATGGGGGAAATTTTCGTCATAGGTTACAGGCAGTAGACAACAAACATTGGTTAAGCAGGTTACTCTATTGCATGTGAAGCGAGAAATGTCTTGTACCAATTTCTTGTGTTCACTTAGTGTTTTCTTTCTTTTTTTTTTTTTCACTTCTCAGAATATGGGTTTGCTCACAATATTGGCCATGTGCCTTCGGTCTCAGTCAAGATGTTTTGCATTACAAGGGCTTATGAGAGCAAATTTCTACCTATGGCAGCCCGGAGCTCACGACGTGTACTTTGTTTCCCATTGTTCCTCACCTTCTCTTGGCAGAGTATATTGCACTGCGCCCTAGAAACAAAGAAATTGGGAGTCATGGCGTTCTTCAAGGTGAGTTGGAATGATAACAGAAATGTTGGAACCGCTACTGGAATAGTGCATCTCAACATTTTCAGTTTACCTTATGCAGTGCCGCAACCAGCCTTTACACTCAAACCTTGATATAACGAACGTGGATATAACGAATTATCGGTTGTAACGACATAAATGAATGATAGCCTTGGTAATAGCTACAGTGGTTCGAATGTACGCTTATAACGAATTTTGGATATAGCAAAGTTATTTTCGCGTAAAAAGTGACTTTGTTATAATCTGGTTTCAGCGTGTTTTTCCTTTCGGAAAGGCATTTCTGATGGGTGTCATGATAACCAGTTTGTGCATTTGTTGTGGGTTAAATTTCGTAGCCACACAAGTAGTACAATGAAACTCCAAATATGTTGGCGCGGGGAGGGGATTTTTGTTTGTACAACTGGGGAAAACGAGGCAAGTTCTAACTGTGACGTAACAGTGCATCATATGACCATAGCTTTAAGAAAAACATTTACTGTGCATGTTACATGTAATAAGGGATCATACATAGTACTGGGCTGAAGTGCTCGATCATCTGTGCTTGCTTCGATTAATGCATAGGTCTTGGTGTTACACTAAAAGGTCGACTTTTCTGTAAAATTAAGGGGACACCCTGCTTCACAAACACGTTTTTTTTTTGTTGTTGTTTTTGAGCAGAGTTTTATGCAACTTTCACTGCTTATGTAGTTTTATGTGCTTATTTAAAACATGCAATTATTGTTCTAATACAGTATGTAGTTCTTAATATACTAAATAGCTTTTTTTGCTCTTAGGAGCACAATTTATTTCTAAACTGTGAAGGTTATAAGGCAATTCGGCAAATCACGATAACCTGGAATGAATACTGTATGCAGTAAAACAAGAAAGGACATTTTAAACCCTTTTGAACAATTGAACAAGAACAATTGAAACGTTGAGCATTTGCAAGTGAGTCGATGTCAAGCTGGGATTGAGCTCACGTAAGCTCAACATATAGTACCATGACTTTTGCTCAAATGGACCTCTAACATCAAAACACTAAAGAAAACAAGACAGCAAAATTATAAGGAAATGAAACGTATCAGCGAGGTCCTATTGTACATGTCTGTTTCTTTTCTCATCTCTTTTTGGATTGGCGTAAAGAACCTGATTTTTTTTCTTCTTTCAGGGCTACATCCCAGCGTTCGTGCGACTAGGCCCACACACCATCCTGACTTGGATCTTCCTCGAACAAATGCGCCTCAATTTCGGCATAGTCCGGTACACGCAGTGATCCGCCTCACACGCACACTCTGCCATGCTTCAGCATTCGCGCCAAGGGCGCACGACGCCGACTGTCGCATCAACCGAGAGTCCACCAGCAAAATGACTCGCCTGTCAACGCTGTTTACGAGTGACTGGCGTGGGCTTCTGGGCAAGGGAGAGGGGACTAGCTGTTATTTCTCTAATTCCGTCAATCGTATATTGCTGCATTCGCTGTTCACGCTCAGGAGAGTTTATCGCTGCCTTCGCGCTTCTTGTATGCTTTTACTAATTCGCATTATTTTTTTACGCTGGCACTGTTGACTCGGTTTTCGTAGATTGGTGCTTTTGAAGACAAATTATGTAATGTTATCGCAAGCCACAGGATGATATTCTGTGCTTAAGTACGAGAGCGACACAAGGGACACATCTGCTGTGTTGCCTTGACAACCGGTGTTTGTGCGCTTAAGCATTTTGCACACTGCTTCTCCGATAATCAAACGGGAGCACTGTGTGCCTTCGAATATACTATGCACGGACATTAAGTTGATGTAAGATTACAAACCTGTGATTACTGCTGCAAATTAAATATTTATGGACACGAACGGAAGCAGTTCGAATACTGACAAATTATTATTGTTTTTTTGAATTGCACAATATCTGGAGTGAAATACTTCAACCACCCAAATCTTGATGTTGAAAGTAAGAGTGGCAGCTTCAAGTGTTTTGAAGATGTTATTCCTTTCCTGAGAACTGTATTGATTTTTGTTTATGCCTTGCACAGAGTAGAAAATCCATAAGGTGAATATCATGCATAAAACATCCTTTAATGAATCTGTAGTGCGAAACGTCTGTACCAAGGTGACGTGTTTGGTCAGACATTTTATATTTATTTTGTGCAGCATAACATCTAATTTAAAATATTTTTCCATATTTGTAGGTGTGCTCTATTGAAAGCATTCGTCACAAAAAGCAGTGTAGGCAACAACTTGAACTTTCGGTGATAGAAAATCTTGATCATTTATTGTAAATGTCAAGCTCCGTAATTCTGTAAAGGAAAACGAAATGTGTTGTAAATGACAAAATTAGAACTATGCAGGAAATGGAGAGGTTCTTCAAGGAGCTGAGTACTTCCTCTGATATTTTTAACAGGAATCAATCAATATTTTGTTTCAGTTTTTTTTGTAGACTAACTGCTAACGCACATAATAAGCCATGGCACGATAGCTATTGAATTATTTTGGTTAATTTAATGTGTGCCAGAACTTTTCTGTGGTGCTTAGAGCACTTAATGCAAAAGAATAACATCAAATTGCTGTTTCTTTATATTTCACTAAATAGATAGTCAAAAATATGTGACGTCACGGCAAATGGTGCGGGAATTCCGAGGTGGTGTCGCCACCTGTATTTTCTTTTTGCGCGTTTTCTCTCTTATTAAGCGTCTTCTCGCAGCAAGCGTGGTGTTCTTGGTATCATGGAAGGCTATTTACTAATGCGAGAAAAATCGTTTTGCTCTTTAGTGTCCCTTTAAGGTCATGATGAATGCCAAGGAACTGAACTGAGACAATAGTTCTTGTACCACGGTAAATACGAGGTTAGCATGAATGTAAGCCTTTTCTCACATGTGTGAAAAAAATTACTTAAAAAGTCGGGAAGGCTTAGCTTTTTTGTTTTACATCAGAATGCATGCACTGGTGAATAATTTTTACCTATTAGCATTGTTGAAGGTGGCAATCCATGCCATGTCTTTCTGACTAATGCTTTAAGTTTGCCATGCTCCCTTTCTAAGTTAAGGCACAACGGTGATCTATCTAGTCAAATCTGTGGGCAAATTTAACATTGCAAAGGGGTTTTAGGTCCTAGCTATTTCTTGCACAAGAGAAAAAAAAGCCTCTCTTAAATTAAATTTGTAAACCTGTAAGCATTTAGTTAGAGCATTAAGTACTGTCACTGTTTGAAACGAAAAGGTAGTTTCTGTTCTGAGTGTTGGCATTTGATAATAGCTACCTCTACAGTGGTGTTACATAGATGTGCATGTCTTAATGTTCTTCCTTCTCTAGGTATGCAAATACTCAAACCTCCATATAACTAACACGTATATAACGAATTATCGGTTGTATTGAAGTAAATGAAAAATAGTCTTGCCGTAGATGCAGTGTTGCAAATAAGCGTTTATAACGAATTGTCGGATATAACGAAGTTATTTTCGTGGCTGCTGTGACTGTTATAATGAAGTTTGAGTGTTAGTAGCACGTAGTTATCAGCACTAGTTCTGGTAAAACATGTTCACGTGTTAACAAGCAGTTAAAATGTCTCAGCGTAAATGTGTAGACATTTTCTAAGTTCTAGGGCTGCCTTCATGGCACATTCTGAATTTCCTTGTTTCCATTAGAAAAAAAATATTTCATGCTTGAATGTGCAACAAATGAACAATGTTCATCAGACGCTGTGGCTTGCGTTTGGCGAGTCCTGTAAACCAATGCTTGCATGCAGGTGCTAGTTGCTTAACTGTCGTGTCATGTTGTACAATGGAACTGTCTGTCGGCCTTTCAGTGAGATCTGTCACGCACACCATCTGACTATATGACAATATGTGACGATACTATATGAATATGACAATATATGAATGTATGACAATATGTGGTGCTCGCAAATGGCAAGGCCTCCGGGATTATCGGTAGGCATCCAATCTTGAGGCCACGTTCAATGTTAGCTGCATTCTTACCCATTAGACAATTGTGTAGTGAGGGCTCTGTGTATTGGCATTGTTTCAAATGTTGCCGTGTCGTAATAGAAATTTGATAAACCTGCATTTCCTTCATGCCTGTCTAACTTGTAATGCCACGTATGGATAGTTTGAAAGATGGTGTGCAGGTTTTGGAGATGGCACTTGTGAAAGCTGTTCATAGCATATGATGCAGTCACAAATGTGATGGAGTTTGTGAATCAACGCACATCATGGTTTGAAAGCACAGATAAATTTGTGCGAAACCAGGTTGTGTTCTTGCAGCGCTCCAGGGCACAGTTTCATAGCTGACATAAGGGGTGTATAAAAGTAGCTTTAAAGGCGAGGTGATGTCTAGAGGTTAGCAGCTACGCAGGAACGCAAGCTTGTCGCTCTAAATGTCCCAACTGCCTAAGAAGTGTGACCAGTTTGCACATTCCATTCATGTGTGTAGATTAGCAGACCCGGCATGACCTGTCTTAGTGTCATTGCAAAGTCTTTAATGGAGTCATCTTTCATGAGTGTGATCTAGAAGGTGATCTTCCTACGTGATTTCATTTCTGACGGTTTCCTAGCAACGATGCTTCAAAGGATGCTCTAGTTACTTTTTTCAGATATTGGGCACTGTAAAAAACTGTGAGTTATTTGACTAAACTAGTATAACATTTAAGGTTTAGCGTTCTGTTTTTGGTTCATTATTCTAGTACCATGGTAGAAATAATTAAGGCATGACAACTACGGCCATCATTCTCTTTGTAAGCACAGTTGCTTCTGTTTCCATTGTAGTGTTATGGTTGTGTTCACATAATCTGCATCTTTACCTGTGTTTTTTTTTTTTTTTCGAAAGGGAAAATGGAGTGCAAAGGAATGTTGGTGTGTTGATTAATGTTCTGCAGATGCTTAACTTTAGTACCTGAGTTGGTGATGGGGCATGCATCCTCTCACGGATTTGTTAAGTTTTTATTTCTTTGTTCTTTAATAACCTCTCATTAAGAGTCACTTAAAGGTCATAAAGCTTCTTTGTTAGCCACACAAGGTACCTTACTTCAAAAGTGTTACATTTCATTTAAGCATCTCCTGCATGTTATGTCAGAGCTTTTAGTTTAGAAAAATCTTGCGAACGATTGTCATTTATTGGATCATGCGTACTGCCTTGTGGGCAGCCCTCACTGACAGCAGTTGGTGCTAATGCATAGCAGTGTTGACTAGTGAAATCGCGTTCACCTTTATCATGGGATTTCAATTTGATGCTGAGTGTCACCTACTTAAGTTGCCTTATCTCAGGATTACTTTGAAGGATATAATTTTAGCTTTCAGGGCAAAGGACTTGGGAAAGGTACAGATGTCATCAAAGCTTCACACTAACTGAAAGCACTATTTCTGAGCGCGTTTGGCTGTAAGGTGGTATTTCCGAAGCAAATGCAACCTGACTATAATTTATGCAGTAGAAAAACGCACATTGAAGGAAGGGCACAAAGAAACACTTTTATAATAATCTCTAAGGAAAGTCTAAACGTGTTTCTCAATAGACGTGAGTTGTGATGATAACTAATTTGCACATGCTTATCTTGCATTCTTGGAGCTGTTTTCAAAACAAGTACATTTGTTTAGTAAGTTACATCAAAGAAGCGTAACAGTTGTTTCAGCGTGTTTCATGCAGTGTATGTAAAACATTTGCAAATTGTTCTTTACTGATAATTTTTTGGCTTGAGTTGTCAGTTTGTGTTCATTTGCATGAATGTGTTGATTAGCTCAGCTATTACCGTGCTCTGAAAAATAGTTTCCTAACTTTCTAGAGTTTGCATGCTGTAGATGTGTAGAGGTGTAGGACATACTGTGGGGTGAAGTGGTGCACTTCTCAGTTTGCATATTTTCCAGAGCAAGAGCCAATGTCCAAATAAACTCGACACGAATGGCCATGGCCACCTTCCTCTTCATAAAATTGTTTTCCATCAGTTCTTGCAGACCTTCAGTTTTCACTTTTTCCTAAAATGTGCTGAAAGAAGTTTATTAGATATAGACGAAAAGACAGATTGGAAGTTAAAGTACTCACACTTAGGGAAATATTTCTTTCTGACTAAAGTAAACTTTGCTATTCATATTTTAGTCAACTAAGCTTAACTCACAACTAGCAGAAGTGCTCAACCTATCTCAATAGCCCTTTCTTGATCTATAAGACCCAGTTGTCATAACATATGAAATTGATGTTGCCATGTAAAATGAACAGCATCCACACTAGACCTTAAATAAGTGGCTTGCCATTGTAGGCATCACTATGGCCTATCAAATGGAGGTGTTGCTTTGTGTTCTGCTCATTTGCACACTGGATATTGTTGCCTGTGTATAGCAGTATTGAAGTCTCACACGATGTGTAGCTCACCGATGCTTTTTGCTTGTGTTAAAGCTACATGTAATCACTCAGCAAGGGAATTGTTGGAAGTTGCAACTTGGTGTACGTTGCGAGCCGAACATCTGTGCTCATTGCAAAGTGTGTACAACAGTGTTACTGTCTAGCTCATGTTGCTCTGCACTTGTAGTGCTTGTAGTGTCATGGAAGCTGTCTTTCAAAGATCTAGAAATATATGCCTAGAAATGAAGCTGTAGAAAGGAACAGCTTGGTGGTGGTACTATGACTGTTGTAGTGAGTTATAGCATTGCATAGTTGTTGCCCCAGGAATAGACTTATATACTGGGAATACGGGGGCGTAGCCACGGGGGGTTGGGGGTTCAACCCCCCGCCCCGAAATTTTTCAGTTTTGCTTGCGTATATATGCACGCACACATACAAAAACACGCACAAACATACATAAAGTGCGGTTGAACCCCCCCGAAAAAATTTCTGGCTACGCCCCTGTGGGAATAGCATTATAGCTACTAGACTGTATTTGTATCAAGGTGCCAGAATTGCAAGGTAAATATAGAAGTGTATGGATTTAAAAACAGAAAAGCTCCAAACAGAGGAACATATGAAATTGTCCATGGCTTGCCTTGGTTGTAGAAATTGTCAGTTGATGTGTGCTTGCACCATACTGTCTTTCTTCTGGGAAGGCCAGAATCATTATTTTAAAGATTTTTGTGCTTTTTGAAATTTGGTATGCCATTGCAAATAGACAAGTGCACAACACCATATATGTGTTGTGTACGGGTATTCTCAAATGATATTACAGATTATCTTAACTGCTATTCTCGTCTAGACAAGAAGGTCTCCAATCCTAAATTTCCTGAATCAGTGTTGAGTACTCATAAGGTGCGAGTTGAGCAAGAGCTTACAGTGAAATGTAGATGCTGTGTTGACGTGCTGTTGTTTCAAAACTACTGTGCTTCATTTCATAATAGCGGGGTATATTTAAGCGTACCTGTGCATAAAAGCACTGCTTTCATTGGCATACGGTCTCTCGACTATGTGCTTCATGTGGTAATCTGTTATTTATCATGAAGCATCAGATCTCGCTGAAAGCAGGTGAGCAAGCAACAAGTTCTGAACATAGTGTGATTCCTTGAGGTTATGTAAGAGATAAGGCTGTGTTGTTTGCATAAGAAAATTAGATAATGAGTAAGCTGTTTCAGAATGTATAGCACTAAGTAAAACTATTTAGTTTGATGAGCATTTGTGACTATAAACGGTGGCTGTTTTCTGTTGCCATATCTAGATGTGCATGAGCATCGCCTTAAGCGAAATGGATGTTGTTGGCTATAGTTTGTGAGCTGTATACATGGAGGTGGTGCTAACCATCTAGTCAGTAGCGTTAAGTGCTAAATCAGTGGTGCACTTTTCTGGAGTATTTCACCCGGTTTTGGTGCATCTAATTTATGTTTAACAATCATTGCGTTGCACTCCTGGTAATAGAAATGTTCCTGTAACGTACTAATTACAATGGATACATTATGGTATTCATTTTGCCAATGGCAACTGCATTGCAACCGGGCAGCATGAAATAGACATGCCGTTTCTTGATGTGTTCTGAATGAAAATATGATAGAAATGTGCTCCATGCAGTTGTTGCTGAGCCTTTGCTTGTGGTTCTGTGAGGTGTTGTGTAAGGTATTCTGGTACAGCGTTATATACCACGGTTTTATGGGCTATCACGAGTGCTCCGGTGTTTTCCGCCATGGCCACTACTATGCCTTTGATGGCTTGGTATTTGTCTGTGGAAATGTGAGCATTTCACCACTTCTTTGAAGAACTCCAGCGTCACATGAAGGACGTGTGTGATGGTATGCCATCAAATCTGTTTCTTTGGCTTTGTTCAGTTTTTAGAGGGACAGAGATAAAACATAAGTATGGACATACCGCAGATGACTCCATGGTTTTCACCTGTACGCATTGTCTGTTGATTATTGTGAAACGGAAAACATAAGTATATTTTTGGAACACGATCTTTCTCTTGTTAAAAGTTGGCCCGAAGATCATTCTATATTTTTTCTTTTGTTTGGGTTGCCCTATTGTGTACTAGGGTGGGACGTGTTAAGGCACAAAAATAGCGCTTGCGTAAATGTATTTTTGTACAGTGTCGCCCTGTTACGCAATAATAAATGTTGTCGTGGTGTTGAGTGCTCTTGCCTATTTCACGTCACAGTTTCGTAACTACGCCTCTCATCAGTGGAGCATTTGAGCCAGCTAATATGATAGTTCTAATGCAGCAAGTTAAGATACCTTTGTTTCATATAACACCCGACAGTTTTCGTCATTGCTGCATACACTTTGCTGCAACACTGTTGTGGATAATGTGCACCCGAAGATTGTGTAATAAGAAAATTTTAATTTAGCACTCTCAGTGTGCAAACACAATAACGCACGCTCACATCTCCCACAATCACGTGCGGCCAACACGTTTCCGAGTTTTCGACTCTGCTTGGAGCGCGCACACCTGAGTCTCTCCCACGCGAAGTAAGACTGCGCGCATGGTCATCTTGCTCCTCAGCTCACCCCCGTACACACGCTCCCTTTCACGTGCACTTGTATTTTACAAGGAACCTCATTGGTGCTGACCAGTTTTCACATCCCATATGAAAATGGGACGTGAATTCGCAGCTGGAAATCGGCTTTCCAGCCTGGTTTTCAGCTCAAAACGGCTCTCCTCGTGGGGAATTTTCCATTCCCAGCTGGAAACATTTATTCCAGCTGGGAATACAAACCATTCCCATCTGGAAATCGTATTTCCAGCATGGATATGGAAACGAATCCCAACTAGAAAGTCAATTCCACTTGGGAAGTCATATTTCCAGCTCGAAAATTTCCCAGTTTCACATGGGAAATAATCTCGGCAGGAAACTTTCCTGTTTGGGTGAGGAAGTAGAGAAGCGATTCCAGCCACATACAGATTGTTCTACATAGGGATAGCAGAGGAAGTATCAGATAAAACAGCCCTGGTTTCACTGAAACAAAGCAACAAAGAAAAATGAAGGAAAGAAAAAAAAAAGGTTGCGCCTTTCCTGCGCAACCGGCGCGCTTGTGGTGCTATTCTGGATACTGTCAAATTCCGCCATGTTGTCGAATTCCGCCATTGGTCAAGTCTGATTTGCCCGGAGGGTTGCCAACGGCCTCTCCGATTGGCTTAAAATGCCGCCATTATGAAATCTGACAAGATAGCGGAATTGGACAGTCCAGATTAGCACCCTGGGTTCCATTTCACCATCGAAATTCGATGATGAATATCTCAAATTACGTGCGATTTTTGTGATTATAAAAAAAAAGTGTATAGCATAAATTGATGAGTGCCTTCAACTTTTTCATATAAACAGCCTTCTCGTCGATAATTAAAAAGATTTCGTTAATTAGCCATTTCAGTGAAACTTTAACTGTGTCAAAATATTTCCGCGTCGACGTAGCGTTCGTGGGCGAAGTTGCAGGTGCCTGACTAAACATCGTGTGCTCTTAATTTCACAGTGGTGGACATGGCGAAAATTCTTGTATCCATGTAATTAATGGTTGTGTAGGGGATGCATTCACAGTTGCACTCGAGCTTACTTATTAAAGTGTCATACGCTAGTTAGTACGGAAATTAACCTTTTCATTACTAGTGTCCACGTTCAAGGACACGACTTCTTAAGCAAATTACACAACAGCAAACTGTTCATTGCCATCGAAAACTCGCGCCTGCGTCGCGGAATATGTATGCACTTTACGCATACACCAAAATCAAACAGCAGATAACTTCAGCTGCTGGAGCAAACAAAAGAAAATGGCGGCGAGAAGGTCACGCTTACCAAGGCCTAAGTTTTTCATAAATTCTTCTATCAAAACTTTATGCAGAATAGCGTGGCCATAATTTAGGCTATTCACCTTTCTGAACCATCTAACCATAACACTGACCGGCCTTGGCCCGGCCTGTCCACATTCCATAAAGATACCAAAATCTCCACTCTAATAGTTTCGTTTGTCTACAAATTATATCTTTCTATGCATTTTTTTTTTGCTTTCGCGAATTCTGCTGCCACACGATTCATGGCCGATCCCCCGCAGTGGTTTCAGCCATATCGCTGGAGTCTGGACCCTTCCAACATGTCTACGCGCCACGTTCGCGCGTACATGTTTACACATTTATGTAGTTTGCAGCACAGTATTTCGTTAATAACGAGGTCTCCGCAATGTTAAAGAAAGCGTTTTATCAAAATGTGATGAACAGGAATATGCGGGTAATGACCACTAATTACACGATCTGTTGAGCGAATAATCTGACCTAGTCTTCCAAAAATGAAGAAAGCGACATGGTTACGCCAGCTACTCGGAAATAGAACAAAGTTCCTAGAAGGAAGATGTGTAATTCAAACGCTATTTTATGCGTATGTAGTGCAATTTAATATGTCAGGTCTAACGCAGGTTGCGAAAACGAAACGAAACAGAAATTTAAAATGTCGAAGTTTCCTATCCGAAAGACTTTTAGTCTCCTCACGAATATTTTGCGCAATATTTCACTAAAGACGTTTAACATGAGCATGGTACCAGCGGGGGCAGAAATATGCGAAAGCAGGCTAGCAGAGGAGGCGCTGACCAGCCCAACCCTGCTGCCTACGACAACACAAGAAAAGATTCTTCTCAGAAGTAACCAGAATTTTGTAAAATTGAAGATACTTTGAGGCGCTGGAACAAACATTGCAAAGAGAAGTCGAGAGTTCGCTACATAAAATGCAGTGTTTTTTTGTGCTTGTAGGGAAGAAAAATGTTTATTTGGTTTTTACGATGTTCACAAGTAATGTCCATGTTCGTGGACACGCACTTAACCATTTTAAAATAGCTTTTTGCACTATCTTTGTCTGGACGCCTGCAAACATTAAAATAAGATTTAGCATGTCAGAAAAGTCACTGTGGATGTCACCGCCACTTTGACACATTTAACTTTTAATTGACAAATGTTTGGCGAAAGTCTCTGTGCGTATACTGTGGTGTACATTATTTTTCGTTTTGACTTGCGGATAATTAGAAAGGAGAAAGTGCAAGTGCAATTTTTGCTGCTTGGAATTAAAAGAATGTTTTGTTAAACTGAGCAAGTTTATATCACGGCCGCTGGATGGTAAAGTATATCCTCCAGCACACAAGTCACTACCTAGAGCGCAGGACAGGCATAGGCGTGCGCAGGGTTCCCCATTAGGGGGGGCAAAGGTTCATCGCAGCGCCCCCCCCCACCCTATACTAAGTCAATGTATGGGGCAGATTTTGCGCCCCCCCCCCCCCCCCCCTGTGCGCACGCCTATGAGGACAGGTGTCTTCGCGCTCTACAGGTCAATACGTTCTCGCACCCAACCCGGGTTCCTCGCTTCTGCGGAGAACCCGGGTCCCTTTAAGATATGGTAGGAGGCAGCAGAAAATCGCCACTAATATCCTCAACCCTTGCCACACCAACGAGCTTTGGGAGAGAGCCTTGGCCAGCTGCAACGTCGTCCAACTGAGGTTGGTTGCGATGGCCGGGGACGCTGGCTGAGCTCAAAGCATCCCAGACTAAGGATGCCTCTCTTAAGCTACCTTGCGAATAAAGTTGTTTCTTCTCTCTCGCTCTCCACCCAAGACGTACGAAATGCTATAACTTTCGGAAATTGTCCTAGGCCCCCGACACACTAAAGGCACTCGCGTCACCCCAGCTCTTGACCTAGCCAAAGCGCTTGGCAATGTACACCATGCGGCCATCCTGGAAGCGCTCTCCTAACTCCAGGTTGGTAAACGCACCCATCGGCACGTTGCTTGCGGCCTTCCTTCGCAGCTGTACAGCCCAAATCTTCTTCGTAACTCTTTCCTCGTCCACATTTCCCCTAGGCAGCCGAGGTACCCACAAGGGTCAGTCCTTTCTACACTCCTTTTCAACGTCCCCCTAAGCCTCGTGGCACGTGGCCTGACCTCCTTTCCCGCTCTCTGGCACTCATCCTATGTGGACGACGTCACTATGTGGATCAACATAGGCAGTGCAGGTGCTATGGAAGAGTATTTATAGCGCAGAGTTGGACTAAAGTCACAGTTGCACCGCAAGGGCGAAGCAATGATTGCGATAGCAAAAAATTGTAATGTTATACGAAGTGAGGTTGGCGCTAACTCTTTTGGATCCGATTTCGCGTAACTCTTCAAAACGCTGGTGTAAGAGAATACGGCCGCTCCAGGCAGAGATTCTCTTTACGCATTCTTCGCGCTTGGAGTGCAGCTCGTAGAATGGCCTACGAGCCGCCCGCCAATGGTTGCCGAGATTGCGCGCGCGCCTGCGATCACGACCGCGCCCATCAAAGTTCAAAGGTGCTGCTCGAGCGACCCTCCACACCCCCCCCCCCCATCGCGTCTTCTCATGCTCATTCAAGACGTGCGGGGCGCTTCCTCTGCTTCGATGGCAGGCCTCCCGAGCGGGGTCATGTTATCGCATGCGCCGTCCGAGCGACGGAGTTGAGCCGGCTCATTTGATCTCTGCTTCAGCCGCGTTCGTCGCCCCCGCTCGCGCCCTTTTACCCGCAGTAGAACATGCGATGCGCAGGGGGATGTTATCAATTTGTACTTTTTACGGAACATGACGGCGACGGCAACGGCGGCGGCAAAAACCCGTCGAGAGTGTCCATATAATTGCTACCGCAATACAAGCTAGAACACGACATCTTCCAGCGTGAGAAGAAAAACTTAGAGATGGGGCAGAGAGGAAATGACAGGACGCCGGCATTCTTATTGGCCTCTTGTTTCTTCTCTGCACCATCTTTCTTCTCGCGCTGGAAAATTTCGTGTTATATGGAAGAGACACTGCAGGCAGGTGCTGACATAGTGGCAGGCTGTGCAGCCCATGTCAGTTTAGCCTACTCCCTCGCTAGATCTGAAGTTCTCGTGCTCCTCTCCCGTCTCCCTCTACCAAAGGATGGATGGATATCGGGCCTCTACTCACACTGAGAGTAACCATTGATGGCACTCCCGTCCTCGCGGTTGGCAAGGTCCGCAACCTCGGTGTCCTACTCCAAAAGGATGGCAAAAACACCGCCACTATTTCCGATGTCACGGCCGTTGTTCACCAGATCGTAGGACGTCCGTCGCATAGCTAACCGACACCGAGATATACCATGTACACGATCTAAGACGGTTAGTGCAAGCTTTTCTCAACAGGGTAGTGTGTTCATTGCCCCACCTTCTCTTCCCTCGCAAGAAGAAGGATAAAGTCAACGACCTTATTCCGTAGTCTTCGCGATTTTTCCATAGGTTCACCTTCTTTTTCATGAAGTCAAGCTGCAGTATAATCTCCGGAAGACGAATACAATACTGGCTCTGGAATGTTTATTGCATTACCTTAATTAGCACAACAGTTCGGATCGTCAGTATTTTCATATGGCCTTCGGCTCCTGAACTATCAGTTAAAGTGAAAACAAAGTCGGAAATATCGTGCCAGAATTTAACACCTGCTCTTGAGGCGGAGAATATCCGTAAATGTCGCAAGATACGGGCTTGCTAAAAGGCGCCAGGTCGACTACCTGTGCTGCTCTCATCGATCTCTTTTCCGCTGTCATTGTGAAGATCGGAATAAACACGAGTAACAGGAGACATTTTGTCCTAATACGTGCCAAGGGATTGCGAAGTTTGTGAAGCTTCACGACCAGATTTCATAATAGAGCCATAAGCGTTAACTGCAGCATAGCTTTGTACTGTATAAAGGATTTCAAGCCAAAAAATAAATAAGAAGTTTAACGCCTCCACGCAACTGAGCAGTTATCTGATGTTTGTAACGTGCAACTATATCTCACCGTTTTGGCAGGGACTGCTGCAGAGGCACTTGAAAGTAAATGCCTGATTTTCAATGTTTTCTCGTGTGATCTGTTGTGCACATATTATCGGTTATTGTTGTTTAATGACATCGTCGATATTTCTACTGCTTTAGCACCATTGCCTCCGACGTACTGTTGTCTTGTTCTGATACAGTTCGGAAGTGCCTCAGAAGATTTCTCTGTTCCCTTTGTGCGCGTAGTTCTTGCTGCTTGTTAACTCGATCATGAGTTACATACCGCATCGGAAATCCTTACGGTTGCTGCGGTTCGAAGCAGAAAAGCGTAGGAGAAATCGGTGCCATCTAGAGTTCCCACGTGATTAGCCTTGACACTGACAGAAGCTGGTGAGAGAAATCAAGTACACAGGCCGAATAGCTCAGGAAAACAATTTTTTTTTGCATCAGGCAACCTAAGATATTGCTTTGCACTTAAGGCATATAAACGAGATATTTCTTTTATTTATTAAATGCGAAGCATTTCTTAGCGAACCTCAGGCACTTTGAGCGTTTCTATCTACGTATCTATCTATCTATCTGTCTATCTAGCCGCCTTTAAATGCGAAGCATTTCTTAGCGAACTTCAGGCACTTTGAGCGTTTCTATCTATCTATCTATCTATCTATCTATCTATCTATCTATCTATCTAGCCGCCTACGTCTGGGTGCTCTCATGATCGCCTCCTTAACTTGGTGTAGACCAAAATTTGCATGGGAGGGTAAGAGGATTTGACGAATATGAGTGCCGGGTCATGACATGAATAACGTTAAAATCCTCTCGTGTACGTCGTCAAACCCTTTCCACTGGACACGTGTGGCACATGCCCGTTTACCACGGGCCGCGGTGTACGGGTATGCGCCACAGGTGATTGACAGTTTATATCTACCCAGGAACGGCGAGAACAGACATTGGTAACTTAAATTCTTGAGCATTAGGGAAAACCAACATCGGTAGCGTTGACTGAACGAATGGAAAGAATGAAAAACGGGATCCCAGCAGGAATCGAACCCAAGCATTCTGCGTGGCAATCGGTTATTCTACCACTGAGCCACGCCAGGTGCATAAACTGGTTTGGAAAAACAGCGTACGCAGGCGTAATATCGGTGCAACGTCAATTGTGGTTGTGGTGCTGGCTATCTAATTTTACAAGAAAGCAATAAACACTACATGATATTCTTACGATGTGTACTCCTACGATACAGGCGTAATATCAGATTAGCGTCTGTAGTTCTAATGTTGGCTCCGCTTTTATAGCAGTCTAATAAACATTACGTTTGTATTTCTATGATTCAGCAAGCTATATTAAAACATTAACGAAAGTTAATTATGATATCCACATCACCGCACCGTAAAGTGCACTTCGTCCACCAGAACGACGCAGTGTCCTATTCATTTCTTACGAGGCTGGGCGATGGCCCCATATGCTGACCGAGGATGATGCCAGATTGATTTACAGCCGCTTTGTAGACCAGGCTACGTAGGCCACATACGCCCAGGTAGTGTACGAATACGACAAACACCATCCACTGATGTTGGTCTACGTAGCACTATACAGGCCTACCAGCCTCGACGGCCTATAGCTCACCAACGCGAAGGGTGGCTTCAGGTTTCGACATGTCGCCGGCTCTGTCGACAGACAATTTGTCGACGAAATGACCAAGGCATCCACGAATCCGAACAGCTCTATTAAACCACATACTTCACTACACATAGGCCCCTCGTCACCATGATCACGACCAGATCCTATAACAAGTCATGAACAGCTGCTGGTGCTCACTGATCACGGTGATGATGCCCTTGTTCAAGAACTGTCAAGAACTTCTTCCACACATGCACACGGGTTCGTGAAACGTGCGTGCGTTCTCGGGACACGTATTAGCACTACATATTAGCTTACGGCTTCTGGTGTTGGTAATAACCGCGTTGCGATTGGCAGCTTTACCTAACCGTAAGCAACTGGTTATATAACACATATGCGGCTCTTAAACATGTATGTGTGCGCATAAATTTTATACAAATATTTAGCGTCGTTTTGTAACGTGTCGCTCAGTAAAAAAAGCTACGCCACAGTCACCTTCCCGCCGCCTGCTTCGCATAACATCGACTCCCACGGTACGTGAGATCTGCCGAATTTTTTTATACCAAGAATTGACGGCCTTCCGATGGTCTTCGAAATTATGCTGAAGAAATGGTGTGTCCCGCACATACGACCGAATCCGCCGTCGCTTCTATTGGCCAGGTCTCGCACGCTCCGTCAGACGATACGTCGCGGCGTGTGAGAAATGTCAACGCCGCAAAACACCATCGACGCTTCCGGCTGGGTGCCTTCAACCCCTCGACATTTCGTCCGAACCCTTCTTTCGCGTCGGCTTGGACCTACTCGGCCCTTTTCCCCTGTCTTCTGCTGGCAACAGGTGGATAGCTGTGGCCACAGACTACGCCACACGCTACGCCATCACACGAGCTCTTCCAACAAGCTGCGCCACAGATGTCGCCGATTTTCTTCTGCGCGACGTGATCTTGCAACACGGTGCTCCACGCCAGCTGCTCACGGACCGTGGCCGCACATTTCTATCGAGAGTCATAGCGGACATCCTGCGTTCATGTGAAACGCGGCATAAGCTCACTACGTCGTACCATCCGCAAACGAATGGCCTCACGGAGCGTCTGAACCGAACCCTAACCGACATGCTTTCAAAGTATGTTTCCTCAGACCACTCCGACTGGGACCTTGCTCTACCGTACGTGACATTTGCCTACAATTCCTCGCGCCATGACACGGCTGGTTACTCCCCATTTTTCCTGCTGTTCGGCCGCGAACCCACATTGCCCCTTGATACAGTCATTCCGTTGCCAGCAGCTCCGACCACTGAATACGCCCTGGACGCTATCAGCCGGGCCGCTCATGCACGCGAAGCCGCTCGTACTCGCCTTCTGACCTCCCAAAAGAGCCAACGCCGTCGGTATGATCAACGACACCGCGACGTACACTTTTCGCCCGGTTCTTTGGTTCTGCTGTGGTCTCCGACCCGGCACGTTGGCCTGTCCGACAAACTGCTCTCTCGGTACACAGGGCCATACCGAGTGCTTCGTGCGGTGACTCCCGTCACCTATGAAATCGCTCCTGCTGACTCGTCGTCTTCATCCACCCCGCATGCCAGCGACATCGTACACGTCGCACGCCTGAAGCAGTACCACTCGCCCAATGACGTTGACGCCTAGATGCGCCGAGACGGCGCCTTTGCGCCGGGGGTTATGCTACATGTAGGCTGCCGGAATCCATATTGTCGACGCGCGTGTGCGCCCGACGAAGAGGACGAAGGTCGTTAGCTGCTCGAGCTCGGAGCCGGATTGCTCAGCGCTGCAGCCGTTCTTGAAAATATATCTTGTGAATAGCGACTTGTAAAAGCGACTGTCACTCACGTAACAATATGTATACCATCCCGGTACTTGAAATCGAATATAAATATCCCGCTTAAAGCAGGGTTGTTTCAGTAAAATTGCACAGGCGGTGAGCTGCTAGTTTCACGGACGTGCATGACCGTCCGATGGAGATGGTCTTTTACGCAGTCATATACAGTAAAAGCTCGTTAATTCGACACCCGTTGGTTCGAAAAATCGGATAATTCGGACGCGTTATCTGATCCCGGCAAGCCTATGTATTGTTCAATAACACGAAGCTTTCGTTAATTTTGGCCATATTTGGCGGCTACCCGGCTAAGTAGGTCACCACCGTCGAGAAAAAAAATTTACAGTTGTCGTCCAAAAGTAATAATTATGGTTTTGGCTTGTCTTAGGCAAATTTAAAATTTAAAGTGATGAAATTGCTAAAAATATAAAAAATAAAATTTATAAAAAACAATATGTGCCAAAATATGCTGATGCGCCAACGTCGTAGCTACGAAATGGTTGGTGCAATTCTAACACGACTTGGCAGGTACGTAGTGAGGACAGTGTTCTGTGCATTCAACCTCCACGATCGTCACATCTCTAAGCTAAGGTGCGTTATCGTAAAAAGACTGACAAAGTTGATATTTGGCAGATTGGCATTGCACGCAATTGGCCATAGTGCAAAAAGTTACCGCTAGTTTTCAATCACTCTGCTTGAATACACAGTTCTACTTATAAAGACATAACACGCAAAATGTTATGTGAAAATATTTAGTAGAAGGAAAATTATCACTGTTCGCGTAACTGTAGGATGCAAAAAATCATGTTCTAAGAAAAATGGCTTTAAAGATATGAATCGAATGTCCATGTAATAAAGAAACATTCGATATGTCTGAAATTCACCAGGGTCATAGCTTAAGACCTCCTATGAAGCGGCACAGTCTTCTTTTGAGCGAACTGAAACATGTTTTTTTTTCTAGCTCGTTTTGCGTCTCCAGCTGACTCTCATCCATGTGTTCCACAGCGCGTCCACGCTTGGCATTTGAAAATAAAAATTCCAGAGGCTTCGCTTTAAAAAAATTGAAAGCAAAGCCTCTGGAAGGCCAAATAACGGCACCAAAAAATTGCAGTGGCTTAGCTCGGCTATGCCAGGATATACGTAACGTTAGCAAAGGTTCAGCTGATTATTCTGAGCTTTCCAGATAGTCTAGGATTAGCTTGATTGTCATGCTTACTGCTGCTCCAATGACACACACACGGTATACGTATTATGTGGCACGTGCATATTTATTTTTGCTCAACGTCAGGTTGCTTCTTTATTGCCACAAAGACGGCTCGGTGGTCAGTGGAGTAACACGCTGCCGTCTGGCCCCAACACAGTATTTGGAATTGTCTGTCGCTCAGCATCCTGGCGATGCCGCTTTGCTAGACGTTCTCCCCTTTCCTCCAGTGTCTCCACTGCACGTTTAGCCTTCCTCTGTTCATTCTTCGTACGCTGAACCGCTAATTGCCAGGCAACTACTTCGGGATCCGATGAGATAAGCTTCTCGGCTCTTCTGCGCCGTCGAGCAGCATTTGCGCTCTCCTTCTCCGTGGCGTTACCCACCCGCAAACGCCAGTCAGATGCGCTATCAAGCAGCCCCAGCGCAGTGTCAGACGGCGACTGCACAGCGAAGGCGAACAGCTGCGCGCGCGCCGGCGCCACTGTGTGTATGGCTACGACGTCACTCCTCTCGAATGGGCGCAGACCAGCAGCGGCGAGTCGCGCGCGGCGGTGTCGAAGAGCGCGTGAGATGCCAGCTCCGGTGACGCAGCTGTGTGACATCACTGATCCTCGCGCATGCGCAGCACGGCTCATGACGCTCCACGCGAAATCGGCTCCGGCTAGGCAAGTGTAGCTAACGCTACAAAACTTGGGCGACGCTTATTGAGGTGCGCCTTGAAGTTTAGAACGCGATAGCGTAATCGGGTCCCGTGCACATTGCCTCAACCGTGCCACGAGGACAGGAACGTTTGTGCGCGTGACATTGGTCGTTTCAAAGTATCCTTGAATGTCTACCGGATGTACAGTTGCTAAGTGTCCACTATACCAGAATTCCTCCTTTTGCAAATTGGCGAAGTACCCATTACGCATCCGTAAGGTGCCACGCGCAGCTGCACACTTTGTAATGCGTGAGCAGCTTTAAATCACCCACTCTTTTCTCAGTTCATTCGTTTTGAAGCCTGGTGCGATTCTACGATTCTGCCATGCTTTGAAGAGATTCCACCTACTACATGACATTCTTATAGCGTTTTTTACGAAGCGATTTCAAGCAGTGGCGTCCCTTCGTAGTAGAACGCCTGCTTGCCACGCAGAAGGCCTGTCTTGGATTCTCACCAGGAGCAAACATTTTTATTTATTTATTTATTTGCATCTATCTCAAATTTTGCGCTCACGGACAACGCCGATTTTTCGCTCACTACCAACGACACCGACAACGGAAATTCAGCAAAACGAGCTCTTTAACGCTATCGCGTTAATAGGTGCGTGTAAAAAAGTAATGTATTTCTGGGCTTTTACGTGCTAAGATCACGGTCTGATTATGATACACGGCGCGCCGCGGTAGGCCGGATGAATTCTGGCAGAACTTGGTGTTTTTTTTTTAAACTTGCACCTAAATCGAACCACACGATCGGTTTTGAATTTGTGTCATAGGAATTGTTCAGAGCGAGCGCAATCGAACTAGTGATTTCACAATCAGCATCATAACATCATAGAGTAGCTTTGAGGCGAGTTTTATAATCGGCTGGGAGATCATTTGAAGGCTCAGAACAGAAATATACTACGCTGAACATTGACTTGGATAACCGGTAGCGGTTAATGTTCTTTCGCGGCGTGTGAAATGCTATCAATTCTTGTCAGGTGAGGAAAGACTTGTGTCAAGAGCCTAGATAAACATGGGGGCTTTGTATGTTGTAAACATGGGGGGCGTTGGTATTAATTGATGCCCATAAATTGTGAAACGTTTCATTAATGTTCTCGTATGAAATTTTGAAATTCAAATTATCTCAATAATGTATCGTTATTTTATTTTTTTTTTGCTGCTTGCCATTGCCGGAGATATAGCGACTACAATTATTTCGTGAAATGCCTAAGGCATGCTTTAGAAAAAATATATATATATATATATTTCCTGCAGTTATCTGGATGTGTGATGATGTGTATTTTTATTTTTGGTGGCGATATAACTAATTTGCCGAGACTCGGAACTTGAGATCTCGCGAACAGAGCCATGAAAAGCCAATGTACGACCGCGGCATGTCAGTCAATAGAAGCATTCCAAAGCAAGCAAATGGTATCTCTGTAGGATGAACAAATTTGCATATTCATTTGTTGTGAAAAATGATTAAATAAAAACAACGACTAATATACGAAAGGCGCATGCCCTAATCTATGGCGCGCCTCTATGAAATGCTTTAATCGTAAGAATATCCTACGCTTATTACTATAAGCTCGAACGAACTTCGTTATTAACTTGCGGCCTGACCATATTGTATGGCATTCAAGAAGAATAGATTTAAATTGCAGCGGTAGTGAAACACGGTATTAAAAAGGCCAGCAGTATGCATGCTGTTTGAGTGCTGGCACTTCACTGCTTTCTACAATGAAGAAAAATACGTGTTAAAAATGTTTAAACGTGTTTTTATTCAACAATTTCAAGACATTTCTGACCTTTCTTCAAGGGTTAAGCATTTTTAGACAGGCGAATTTTCTTCACTCTTGACACGCACGTACGGCCTACCACTTTAAATGGTGGTTCAGCAGCTGACTGACTTGGCTGGTTCTTCAATGCAAGAGTACGCCGTGTTCTGTGACTGAGATAAAAGGCGTCACATTGTTTTTTTGGTGAGTCATGGAAGGAACGTTTTTGTTGGCCAACGCTATCAAGCAGAGAAGTGGAACTGAAACGTTTGTATTGCTTGTGTTGATTCTCTTACTAAACATTAGGCGGGAAGATCTTTAAAGGTCACGCGAGGTCATCCAAGTTTGCTCACGTCTTTCAGTACACACACCAAAACCAGCTGTATTGCTTAGAAATTGGGCAAAATAATTGTACGCTCTTAACCTAAATAATTTAATGATTATTATATGGCGAACATTACTAAAATGTATGAAGTTGTTAATTACCAACACCAAAAAACGAAACTAATGTGAGCCTGGACCATTCTAGGTTTGTTAGGAGTGCGATGTGCTTAGATTAAACGGTCATCACCGATTTATTCGGAAGAAATGATCCAAATCGATCACACAGCGTTTCAATATGGCAAGTCACAATTTCGATGAACTCAACCTTTAGGTGGTTCTGTGCCCCAGAGACAGAAGTATAGAGTGGTATCTCATTCGCAAGCTCAATACACTCCATCGTCCAATACGCTTAAACGTTGCGAAGGCTTACAGATAAGCCTATGCGAAATAGCTTGTAGGCACAGAAACACGACTAGTCAAACTGAAGCCTCCACGAAGATTTTACAGCGAAACCTGCTATAAGATCACAACAAGGGCCGCCGTGTTTGGCGCCGTAGTTGTCCGCTGCCGCCGCCGCCGGTGTCCGTAACCAATATCGTTCGAAATAAGAAAAATTTCCAGGATGGAGCGAGGTTTGAACCTGAGCCCTTTGCGTGGGAGCCCAGTACTCTGCTTCAGAGCCATGCCGGTGCTTGAAAATGATTTGCAAAAAGACCATATACAGGCTTCATGTCGAGAAGGAACCACATTAACATATGTAATGTAGCGTGGTAGAAGAGTAAAATAACGCCGGGAGCGTCACACAACGCGAATTCTGTAACCAGGCGTCACACAATGTGAATTGCGCAACGAGTGGGTTGTTGAATGCTTCCAACCCATTAGAAAGGGCTCCGCCATAATTCTTCATCGTCATCAGCCACAGCATCAACAAAGTGCACATAATGTCTTACAGGTGTTTAGCGGGTACCACGGTTCTCCGCAGAATGACGAAAAATCACATAGTGGCTGCTTCCCTACTTCACAAAAATTATGATGATTTATAGCGTAGTGGGTTCCTCCTAAGTGCACTTGTATTGGTTGCCAAGGAAGCCCATAAGGCTCCCATGATCCTTTTCCTCAGGGCCTTAATAAAGTTAATTACCTCTCTCTATATCTTCCTCACGTTAGCGTATGTTATAAAGCGTGGTGGGAGAGTGAAATAATGACCGGGCGTCACACAATGCGAATTACGTAACTAGTGGTCCTTTAAAGCTTACGACCCATTACAAAAGGCTCAGTCATAATTCTTCATCCTCATCAGCCGTCGCATAAAGAAACTGCACATAATGCCGTACAGATGGTACCTCGCTTCTCCGCAGAATGACGAGTAATGTCGTGGTGGGCGCTTCCCAACTCCACAAAAATTATGATTTGTGCCATAGTGGGTACGTTGCTAGTATACTTGTATTAGTAGCCACAAGAGTGTTTATAACGGGCTCTAGAAATGCCGCTCTTCGAGCTTTCGCTGTGACTGTGCTGCGCTTTCCACGCAGGCCTGGCGTTTTTTTGAAACCGTGCTCATCATGAAATTGCTATTTTCAACTGCTGCCCACACTCTGATGTGGCTATTATGGAAATTACGATGACGCCATTTTCTGCGACTCTAGCGGCGTCCCTAGCTGAACCATGGCCCTTCGCTATGCTCCGCGCGTCTCCTGCCAAACGCGTCAAAATTCTTTCAGGCCACTTACGCTAAGCCCATTTATGTACGTTCAAGGCCATAAAGTAACAAATCATCGCTAGCGCTTTATACACAAGAATAGGTGTGTTTCTTGCGGCGCATCGACGGCTCCAAATCGCTTGAAAAATTAACGAAAAACACGCGTCATTTACTAGGTAATTAATTACCTGCGTGGTATCTTTTTTTTCAGAAAGGAAGATCTGTAGCGCATAGTTTTAAAACGCGAGGTCGATAAGTAAGGTATCACTTGCTCGTGCGAATAATGGTACTTACCCTCCGTGCTAATAGTTCATATTTAGATTGTTCTTACATCTGCACCCTCTCATTGGCTTGCATTAACACAATTGTTCATAGCCAGTGCTGCGAACTGCTAACTCCTGCTCATAGGCGTGCGCATGAGGGGGGGGCTGTGGGGGGGGGGGGAGGTCGCCCGCCCTTCATCATATGAGGAGGTGCCAAATGTGCCCCAGACCTGTCCCGTCATTGTTCAATGTGCACTGTTATGACGATGCAGACTTTTGACGATAATGGCGGCCAATGACCACTGATGTTGCATTGCAAGAGCTCTTTACGTCCCACTTTTAACCCGGAAAGTCGGAGACCGGAGGCAGGCCGTTGAGGGTACCACGCCATCGCTTCCATTTTCATTTCTGCAGGTATCAACTGCGAAGGCTTCTTTCTTTCGAACTCGACTAACGGGGGGGGGGGGGGGGGGGAGGCGCAGCGGTGGGTCTTCACACCCCTTATTGGGGAACCCCGCGCACGCCTGTGCTCCTTCTATAATATCGCTTCAGGGTATTTCACGATTTGTTGGACGCTGGTAAAGAAATAAGTGTACGGAATGCACTCTGCCACGTGTGTACGTTGTTCTCCGAGGAGTGCTTCTCGGAGACATAGTCAGGAGACGCGGGCTCTCGATATTTTTTTAAGCGAAGCTTGTTATATAACTCGCACATTTCGGGGGTGGTGTCGTACGCGAACAACCCGTCGCCGGCGAGCGTACAGAAATGCTGCCCTCGAAGGTGCACGCCGGTCACATGCGCATTTGTATGCGCTGTTTTCCAATAATCGGTGCTCTCTCGATCGTAGGCTTATCGGCGATCAGCCTTTACTGATATGGAAATCTGATTGTTTATTGAGGTCACTTGTCATTTCAGGTTGCCAGATTTCATTGTTGCCTGGATATGAACGCATGACCGTCGTTGTTGCGAGTAGCAACTGAAGTGTTGCGCTGCTAAGCTAGTGGATGAAGGTCCGATTCTCGTCATGGAGGAAAGAGACAGTTAGGAGGGAGCATTTCGCAATGCGATGAAAAGAAAGAAAGAAAGAAAGAAAGAAAGAAAGAAAGAAAGAAAGAAAGAAAGAAAGAAAGAAAGAAAGAAAGAAAGAAAGAAAGAAAGAAAGAAAGAAAGAAAGAAAGAAAGAAAGAAAGGGAAGTGGTAAGTCGGGCACGCGCACGCCAAGCTTAGGTTGACCCCATTTTCCTGATATGGCAAGGGCTCCTGAATGTTTATGTCTTGGGATTGCACAGGCTCACAGTTCCATCCGTGTCACTGGGAACGTTATATGTATACATTACCTCTCGCTAGCAGGATGCTGTATCCACTGCTGCAGTTGGGCACGACAGATTTCCGCCCCATTAAATAACAAAACTCAATACAGCTTCGTACTATAGTAGTGGTGCCAGGCCTGAAGAAACGGGGGAGCTGGGCGGCCTTCCCTGCTTATGTTTATTTTTATCTTTCTCGCCAGTGCGCCGGTATTCTATGCCGGCGCTGACGTAATGCCTTTCGCACCGCCTACGCACCTGTGCGGAGTGGATCGAGGAGTAGAAGGCGGCCAGACGAAGAGCACGCGCAGCCGCGCACGCACCACCTGTGTCCTTCCTAAAGTTATGCAATGGCGAGAATTTTTCGCGCGCCTTTGCGCGGTGCCTTGTAGCCAACCCAGAGTTATGGAAAGGTATCGATTAGTTATCGATTTTAATCGTACATAAAGAGTCTCTACATAAGTGAGAAGAAGACGATGCCTTATTGTGCCAAACATCTTAGTTTGCAACAATCATTGTTGTCTCCTATATGCTATTCGAATGAAGCGAGTAGTCTACAACTGCAGATAAAAAAGAACAAGGTTGATTCTTCCGTCATAGAAATCGGTATAACACGAAAGTGAACCGTGTCTTCACATGAGCATAGTTTATTGTTTATTGTATCTTGATGTACGGGTGCTTGCACAATGTCTACTGATGCTTGGCAGGGCTAGCACCGTTGATGCACCGACGTTGACACCTAGTGGCTCATCTCCATCTCGACGACTAACGCTAAAGATCATGATTTAACTACTGTGGTAGCTGAAAAAATTAACATATAGGTACCTGGACACAGCATATGCTGAATCCCGTCCAAAGATGGCATCAGCAAGCACATAACACTAGTATTCGATATGCACTCTTTCAAAGCGTCGTAATTTTAAGGGAGAAACGCCAAGGTATGCGCTCCCCAGTAATAGGGTAACCCACGCCTGTACTTATACATATACCACACATCGCTTTAGGAACGCGAGAGGCAGTGTTCCTAGCTTGAGCCGTAAACGTGGGAAGGCGTTCCGCTTCCCGCTGGCGTCTCTCTCGCTGCACCGAAAGTTGAAACTAGCGAAGCGCTCACTGTCGGCGCTCGTTAATGTCATGATGCATGCTTCACTTCACCGATCCTAGATGGCGACACAGCTCCCCTCCTCCCGTCACCAAGGTCACTGTGAAAGGGACAAGGCGTGAAAATATATAAGACGCGTTTGTGAAGCATCATGCCCGCGCGTCGGTAGCGCAGTGCGTAGTGCGCCTGGCACCTATCGTCGCGGACCAGGGGTCGTGGGTTTGTAGTCATCAAACTCAATGAAACTTTTTATCTGTGTTTCTTCCTGGTCCCTCGTCCTTTTTTGCGCTGTTAGTAACATTATGCATCACCAACTTGCCCAACGAATCGCTCTCTTTTTCTTCTGGTTTTTCTTTGTCATATGTACCTCAGTGACGTATCTCCGTGACGAAAATACGTCAGTGAAGTCTTGGTGGACCCCGGCATGAAACACTTTCGTTTGCGTGCACCTAAAGACGGTCGCGGAAGAAACTGCAGTTTTTCAAATGCTAACAAAAGTTCAATCCAAACTGATTTACACAGCGCGTGGAATTTGCCAATTTATTATTGCCCATTTGATTTCGCATAGAACGTAAACGACACTCACGACCGTAGGCCGGCAAAAAATGTGGAACTCACTCATATTCACTCATGAAATATATTTTACCCTTAGAGCTCACTCAGACTCAGACTCGCCAAAATTTTCCTCAAGCTGACTCACTCGGACTCCGACTCACTGAATTTTTTAGATGCGAAGCACCTTATGGCGTAGTTCAAACCGATGGTGTGCGGCGTGACCACCCTTACTGCGCATGCGCAATCCCTCTCCACACACCTTCACTCCCCCTCCCCCTCCCCTCTCCTTCTCCACTTCATCTCCCCACTCCCCCTTTCCTCCCCTCTCCCCCCTCTCCACTCCCCTCTGAAATGTGGGCTCGACATGCCAAAACGCTGCTTCGCATCGGCTCATATGGTCCCTTTCAGCGGGACATGGTGTGATTTTTTCTCAGCCGGACTCATTCGGACTCAAACTCACCAAAATATTACTCGCTCGGACTCACTCAGACTCAGACTCACGTCTCTATCTGAGTCTGTGTGAGTCGACTCATCAGTCCGTTAGCGTCTAGTTGGCTTTTTCGACCATGGTGTCAATGCTCTTTAACACCAATATCTCGAATAACTGGGGCTCTACTTGGCGCCTTTTGATCTCGTACCTTCAGATATGAGTTATCAGTGGTTGCAATCCAGTAAGGACAATTTTATTGAAAGAGATGACACATACTAGTTATTTTTTCAAGTACTTTCTATGAAAGAGTTCGCGGAGGGAAATTCACGGCACCTGGCCCCCTCCCCTCTCCCTCGTAATTCATGCCTCTGATCAATAAATATTGAGCTGGCGTATGTATGCTAGTGCTTTGAAGTACGTGTGTATCTACTGGAATGTAAGTTGAGCCGACATGAGGCTGATAGTAATGCTGAAGTTGAATAGATAGCACCATAGGTCGGCAAAAAAGTGTGAAGCTCAATCAGACTTACCCAAGAAATATATCTTGCGCTTAGGGCTCACTGGGACACAGACTCACCAAAATTTTCCTCAAACGGAGTCACTCAGACTCAAACTCACTAAAATTTTCCTCAACCAGACTCACTCGGACTCAGACTCACCAACATATTACTCACCTGGACTCACTCGGACTCAGACTCACGGTTCGATCTGAGTCTGAGTGAGTTTGAGTGAGTCGAATACTATAGGATTAATGAGAGGTGGCAAGTATCGTAATTAAACTTAATAACATGTACAGGCTTGCACACCTGCAACCACTCATGACGACCAGTCGACTCATGAGTGAGTCTGCTGACCTATGCTCACGACACTGGGTCGCACGAGAAATATGTGCTCGTGGTGCATAATGACTAGTGCTTCATGCATGAGAAATACAGGTCAAATACATATATTGTTAAACAAAACGTACTCGTAAGCTAAATACGCGACCATTTCGCTCGCTGACGATGAGGTCATGGCTGGAAGATAACAAGATACAACTAAAGCGACGATGTGAGCAAAAAATAAGGAATAAAAAATCAAATATCGAATGTACGCACAGACATATATCCTAGACAGAGGCACAAAGACCAGACACAGACAAAGACATGGCCTCTCTGTGTTGTAGTCGAGAGGCAAGCACTTTGGAGTATGCTATACGGACCGGTCAACTGTAAACTATTATAAGCAAATGGCCTAGGGAAATGCTCCCAAATAAACTCTGCACAGAGAGCTTGATGTGCAGTACTGAAGTTTCGGAGATCTACGAACTTTCGTGACACACAGCGACGGGACCAGCAACCTGCCTGAAATGTTCATCAAGGTTTTGTTAGTTTTCTCTGTTTGTATCGCCCTACTCCTTCCCCCTGTTCAATTTAGTTAACCAGGTCTATGTATGGGTGTGTTTGACATATAACTTTATATTCCTTAATTTTAGCTTGCATCGCGTCCTCAGATTTTCTGTTAACTTCCTGTAGTGACCTAATTAGCAGTGACACTGGCAAATATTGAGCGTACAAGCACATTTTCGTTTAACGATAAAAACTCACAGAGTTTCTCGTGCATCCATCTAACACGACTCGATGGCAAAAGCCGTATCCATCGTCTTTTTATTCTCAGTTGGTGTATTGATCCTCCCCGGATCTCTCCGAGATATTTCTGCACCTAACGAGGTTTTACACTGCCTCCAGATCCTCCCATGTGGTCTAGTGGGCTCGACTGCTTACCCGAAGGCCGCGGCGACCGCATTTTCGGTGGATGCGAAAATGCTTGAGGCCTGTGTACTTAGATTTAGGTCCACGTTGAAAAAACTTCAGGTTGTCGAAATTTCCGGAGCCTTGAACTACATAATCATATCGCGGTTTTGGGACATCAAACTGCAGCAATCATTATTATCACTGCCTCCAGGAACGGAGGCATTGCAAGGTTTCTGCACCACACCTGGTTTTGCACTGCCCCCACGGTCGGCTCACCTTTGACCAAGCGACAACGTCGTGTGATCACGACATGATGACGTCGCAAATTTTGACAACCTTTGACGTCCTGATGACGTCATATTGTGACATCATTACGTCATGATAATTTTTTGCATAATTTGTGTTGACGCCGCCGACGGTCAATTTTCGTGTTTTATGGGGCATCTAAGGCTTTCGCCTGAATATATGTCTTTGACCTGAAATCACGAGAGCTATTATGATCGCCGCATTTTGAAGTGGGTGTTATCTACATTTAATTGCGTGAACAAGTGCTTGATTTGGGCGAGTTGGTTGTAGTGTACTGGTTGTAGAATTCTAGAGTACGAAAAATATTTTTTTCAGGAGAAATAAAAAATAAGAACATCAGAACCTGCTAATTAAAAGTTTTTTAATGCACACCTAGGATCTTTTTTGTCTGTACTTTGCGTTTTGCATTTGAGGAAGCCAGCGACAAGCCTATTTGTTGAAAAACCGTTAGAGACAGGGTGAATCGATCAGTAAATAAAGTTCCTGCTTTCCAGGGCTGCAATGAACACAGACATCCGGCCAAGGAAAGAATCGGGCTGCGCATTGATTGCTGTGAGAATTTTTCTACAATTTTCCACGTTATGTCATCGTGTGTATGAATGATCCTCTTCTCCGACGGAATATTTCGGCCCAGTTATTCATGTTGGATAAAAAGAATAACAGCGCTTGTGCACTAAGAGTGTGTGTATACCTCGCGGTGTTCAGGTAATGCTTATCGTCAGTGAAAAAAAAAATATTGGTGAGGGGCGATGCATGTAGAGAAGGGTGTTTCAGCTCCACTAACGTAAAACCTGTGGAGGGGCGAAGCATGCAGTGTGCACCGGTGTTTGCCACACCAAAATCACTGCTAATGGACAATGAGGGACAGAAGAAAGATTAGACACAGAGACCCGCAGTCCCCTTTTAGTTAACGTGCATGCTGCGAATATTTATTGTTCAACTACGCACAAGAGAAATCTCCCATCGGCACTACATTGTAGGTCAATATCCAATGCCTATATAGTATACGCGGTGGGCGGTGAACTGTTGTGCAGCGCGAGCAGTCGGTTTTTTCGATCAAGAAACTCGCTAGCAGACGCTGCCCGCGTCGGCATTGTCTCTCGCGGGCGAGGGCGCGTTCTCGTTCCTTGCGAGCTGGTAGTTCAGCGTTCATCGCAGAAAGAGCGTTTCCAAAGTCAATGCGCGCCGTTCGCTCTCTCTCACCACACGGCGAGGGCTGAGCCGGTGGCGCCCTCTCTTGCGCTCAAGCAAATGGACCGTCCCGACAGGAGACGACGATGCGCGATGCGCGCCGACCGACACGCCGATACCCTAAGGTGCTTCGCCCCTAAAGATATTTAGGCTGGATCATGCGCTTGCATTTCTAAACATCTTCGTCCTTTTTGCGTGTGTGAGCTGCCTGGTACGAAGAGTGAAGTGTTCCGAGTTCTGCCATTCTAGCAGCATTTTTTGCACGTTTTACTGCCCTGTTGAGATTTTAAATGTAAAATATCAGAATTGTTTGTGCAGGAAGGGCAATTACAGGCACCTATTATACCGATTGGGATTTCGATAACATAAGTGTGCATTGCGCTGTAAATTGCATGCAATGTGTCCGGCGCTTAGCAGTAAAGAAACACACACCATACTTTTTGCAGACTGTGGAATTAGAGGCTTTGAGGAGGAGCCACTATAAGCATGCAGCTCAGAGGCCTAAAGCATTTGACAGTGCGCCAAACGACAGTCTGTGTATATTGCCTATGAGTCGCTGCTCCGCTTTCCAGTGCTGGAAGCTTTAGATGCAACGTTTCTTAAAAATGTTTTGTGATGTTCTTATGATACTTTGTTCAATTGCTTGCGATAAGCAAAGTGTTGCCTAAATGCTTTGCTGAAGTGAGTACGTATATACGTATATATATAGGTAGATAGATCAACTTTTCGACCAAGTCTAGAACGTGTGGATTGTGATAAAAACACTTTTTATTGCCTGTGAATAAAAGTAGTTATTGAAAGTGATAATCTCTTTTTTCTAGGCCGTTTTCGTGTTACTTCTGGTACCCATCGTCGAAGGTAAGAAAGCTTTATTCAAAGTAACAATGAATGCCACAGAACGTTCGCGTTGTTCAGATGTATCATAAAGGTTGGTTGTGAAGTACGCTTCGGAAGTGTTATGATTAAGGAGCGAATGTTGCGATTAAGGCAAATACCAAATTCATCTAAATCAGTAATTCCACAGGCATGACATATGTTGCAACTGGAAACAAAGCTCACGGCAATGGCGCTATCATGAGTGGACGTCAGACCTAGGTCACCGGATGCCGCTTGAGGCACTTGCACATCGGCTGCGTTGGTTCACTGATATTGTAAGGGAGCTACACGAATCTGCGCAGCTGCACCAACCTATTCCCGCAGTGGTTCGAAGCTCTACCACTTGTCTACATTGCCGCGCAGGCTGTCACTCAAGTCTCACAAGCCCTTGGCTCAGCCGTCACGATGTTGGCACGGCTGTTACCACAGGTCATGATTGCCAGTGCTACCGCGCACAGTTCCGCACCCTGCATTTGAAGTTTGGAATCACCCTAATCGAGATTGTGGTCTATCATACCATCGCAAGTGGACTGATTGAGCGTTTTGACTGCAAGTTTCAGAATTTGTTGACGCCGTGGCTCCGGCTTCGCGCTCCACACGGAGCAGTCGCGACTTACCCTAATCGGTCTTCTGAGCGTTCTTTCCATTGACGCCACCTGCTGCTCGTTGGAGCTTGCCTTTCATGCTACACTATAGTTTCCTTCCTAGTTCTTGAATCATAGCCGCAGGTGCCGGGTGATGCCTATGACAATATGGAGTCACCCTACAAGGCTGTCATGCATACACCCCTTTCACATACGCGTCGGTAACGTTGGCGAGAGGCCTTCGTAAGCCATGCATACTCTTCGCGACTGCAAGCATGTCGCCCTAATAAGTCACGTCATCGAATCGCGGCTAATGTGGTCGAGCGCTACCCAGAGAACTTCATTATTTTCGTGAACTTCCACGCAGACATCATCTTGCTTGCCCTGATCCAGCCCATCTACGTCGCCATCGATGCTGTTTTCGACGCATATGACCAGCTTGAAAACCCAAGCAGCAGAAAAGAATGTGGCCTACCTACTGTTAACCCGCTCAAGTAAAAATAAATCGCTTGTTCATCCACTTTACTGGAGACTGGGGTGAAGGGTTCTTTATGGATTGTTATGACTGACAGTGGCGACGCGTTGTCTCTGAGAGCCGATGGGCGATGCGTTCTCACACGACTCGGGACACCTTGACCCTTCCCAGAAACGGGCTCTCCGCGGCGGAAAGCACCCCACAAAGGGAAGAGAATCTTGCGAGCTCCGATGTACAGCGGAGCGACGTCAAAGCTGGCGCCGCCTTTACAATGGGTCGTTGTGGCTCCTTTGGGATGCTGCGGTGCCGACTTGTCCCGTGTATGTTTTGACAAGAGCAATTATAAGTCGCCGTGAACCCTTTCCTGCTCTTCTGGGGAGAGGCGGAGGAACACGCACGATCTCCCGTCCTCCCGGCTGACCCCCCAAGAGTGTCATTGACCGCAGGAACTCTGCTGCAGCAACGAGTACAACGACCAATTTGCGACAGTGTTATTTGCTGGCGTCTTGGTGGGTGGTGTCGTGTGTGCGATTGGCTACAATCAAGGAGGAGCCAGCCTGAGGGGTTATAACGACGGTGCTGAGTGAGACAAGACGCTCTTGACCCTGGGTTAATCGCTCATTCATATCGCTCGTCGCTGAACTTTTACCTTTTCACTGTGTAAATAAGTGTAGAAAAGGTGCCAGTAAACTTGTTTGTCTTCGTTTTCCCAGCTTGGGAGCATCAGTTCCTCAACCCGGAGACTCAGTCACGCTACCATATGGAGTCCGGGCCCGACGCAACCCTAACGTCGCAACAACTCGTTGCAGCGGTGGGACGGAACTAAACCCGGGTCACAACAGGATATAGGCACGAAACTACAGTAGAAAGAAACGCCTCACCGCAGCCCTAACCATTTATTGTTATGAGAGCATATGAGCAGAGGAAATCTTTGGCTCGAATAATGTGGATGGTTATTTCGCAGGTGACGAGGTCGTAGCGGGGTTCTCTGCGCTGAAATTAGGAATATGCTTGTGCTATAGGCATCTGATCTCGGTTCTGCACACACCATGATTAAATTGTTGCGTCAGGCTCGCCAGCGAGAACGTTGGTCACGTGAGAAAATAAATCGCATCTCACCGTTACCGTTAAATAAATCTCATAAATGCATGTATAGTACACTTCACAAAAAAAATGAAGACATAGTAGAAGTGCCTTCACACGAAGTGTTAGTATTAAGCATGTGAAATATGATGGCTGCTGCATTATTATAATTTCTTCTATTTATTGCAGTCCACCCCATCTGCAAATACGTTCAAAGGCAAGCAGCCATCAACATAAACAGTTTGTATGACGATCCATGCGGGAATATGACGGTACCTTTCCGATCTTTTACAACGAAGCTTATAATTCCAAACGAGTAAGAATTCCTAACCTTGTATTGGACAATCAGAGCTGAAAATTTCGAGTGCTATCAGTATTGCCGTAATACAGTGCTTAGATGGCCTAGGAAATAGCTTCAAGCAAAAAATGCTGCGATTTCACGTCAATAATTTCGCAGCTTATTTGCAGATGCATGTCGACAGTTGCTATATCTACTGGGAACCAGGTGTTGGTATACGCTGAATGCCCCACGCGACCTGGTAGAATGTCACGAAACACATGTTGAAGGAACTGTACACTTTTTCGTAGTACGTAGAGGTCGGATATACTGTTAGTTGACATGAAAATAAGATTTAGACATTTTAAGTGATGACCACACTTTGTGTCGTCCTCCAGAGCAATTCGAATCGGATCTCTCTTGAAAGGATGTTGTTGCGATATCGTCCTGGACACATATTTAAGGGGAACCTTAGGCATTGTTTGCGTATGGTAAAAAAAAAAAAACGCTGCCGATCGGTAGTCGAGGATCTTGAGAACGCGTGAGCCATACATTATAGCGCAGCACGCGGCCTGGAATTTACAATTAATTCTCAATGTCAACTAGAAACCGCTCCCTCTTTCTCGACAAGTCATGCCATAAACCCAAATGACCGTGCCATGAACTCAAAGTCCACGGCCATTGGATGATTTGAGCATCGTGGGCTGCAGAGTTACTACTGCCTCCGCGGGATGCCGCCACATGCCCGCGCGCTCGCTCGCGATCACACTAAAAGTAAGCCGCGCGTTCGAAGAAAAAAAAGAAAGAAAAGAAAGCGCTCAAGGTCAAGACGCGCGCTGACAAACGGTCGTAGCTTTCCCCCCCTTTTCATCTCTCTCTGCGTAGCTTTCAACGCACTCTCTGGTGCGAAAGGAGAGAGAAAGCGCTTACAGCGTGCGACAGATCCCTGCAACTCCGCTCGTGCGTGACGGATCCTAAAAATGTTTGCGGCAGTCGATTTGTGAGGCAATGCACCCTTTTAATGACGCCATTCGATGGTTACTTGGAAAAGTGTTGCAGGGCCCGTTCAACGGAATGCCAGGATATTCAGCCTCCAAGGCCTGTAGAAAGAGTACATCTTTCAGGGCCTCTGGGTATCAAAGTGTGCGGAAGTGGTGTGGCAACCCATCGTCGCTTCTCCTTAGCTCCCCCAAGAGTCAAATGCATTTCACCATCATCACGGTGAATCGCATTACAAATGTGGCATTCATACCGCCACAATGTCGGCCTTCTGACACTAATCATTCTTGTTGCTCCTGAGAGGTATGGTGAAATTTCCGTAGTTCTGAGACAGGCGGCAACAGTATAGTGCTGCGGACGGGAAGCTGGCTAGTATGGGTGTTTTCAGGTTAGATGACAGACTCCACGGCCAAGGAAGCGTGGACGGCATGCGTTGGCCGTGCGTAGGTCGAAATCCTAGATTGAGTATGATTGATAAATAAAGAAAGGGTGTCTTCCCTAACAGTCGTGACTTTGGAGAATGGGGATACACGCAGAATGGTTTAAGGTTCAGAAACCCTTAAAGCTGTGTTTTTGTAGGCTGCCGCATAGTAAAACGAGAGATTAGGCACAGTCCCTCCGAAGTCCTGGTTTCAATTCAATTCAATTCTTTATTTGCAGGCGTGAAACATACAGAAGTATTACTCCGACCTTTACCTCTTCCTTCTTCCTTTTCTGCTGCTACCGATCTCGTGCATTTTCCGCTTTCATATATTACATGTCATATCTTACAGATACAGCATTCCCGGGGTAGTGGATTCGCTGGATTACACTGACGAGCGGAACCACAGTGAAAAGACAACAGCAGGAATCTGCAAGGAAGAGGCGGAGTGGGCAATAATGAATAGCATACAGACCCCATTTAATTTAACCATTAACGTCACTATAAAAGGACTCTCCCGAAAAGCACCGCAGTCGACAAATGTCGAAATTAATCTTAATAATGTGACACGTATTAGGAAAATACTGCGCGAGTGGAACGAAGCCCAAGACAGGCCGCGCAGGAACTGGACGAAGGTAAGGTTTTGCACTTTTTTAAAACGTATGTAGGCCAATGGGGGCGCTGCCTTAAGGAAAGGCTTAAATAACATCATTGGAATGTGCACAAAGCAATACAGGGACATATGACAATTCAATGCCGCTACTGTCGATGCGCCCGAATTTTAACCAATGGGAGGTGCTCAAGATGCACACATCACACCTCACACGAGAAATTATTCAGGCAGATTCTATGCAAGGACTGGCAGCACGTTTATGAGCGCCCCACTTTAGTGCCTGCCTGCGCATGAACACGATTTCTTAATCAGTTCAACCGTGTATCAAAGGTTGATACATGTTCTGTCAATTATGATCGTACGGTCTTCTTTCGGTGTGGCATTTGGTGACATTGCTGATGCTTTGGTGTCGCTAATATTTCATGCAATGGCTAATAACACATTGGAAGAGATAGGCCTGCACGGCTATCTCTTCCTTTTTGCCTGTTGCACTGTACCAGTTTAGGCAAACCAACCTGCACAATCCTCAGCAATAATAGACAACGTTTCTACCTTGCTTGCCTCACCGCATTTCTTGTCCAGTATGGGCCAGCATCATTTATTCTTCATACGCACAAATGATTCATGCGAGTGACGTCTTTTTTTTTATTTCGTGCACGCAGGAATATTACAATTCAGGCATGCAGGTGAGTGCGTAATTCAGCAACGCACGTAGTCATCTAGGAAAATGCAATAATAATTGCATAACCTAATATATTCTTGGGATATGCGACTAATAAATCGGGAGCGATTACTCAAGGTGTCGTCAGGACACCCTAATCTGCAAACATCTGGTACAGTGAAGTAGATGGCGCCAATTGGATAGAATACTACTATGCTAGATGCTCGAGGCGCTGTGCGTTTACCCACTTCGCCTTTCATTGAAAGATATATATAAGGAATGAAGGAAGGAATAGGAGAGAAAGGAAAGGCAGCGATGTTAACCGGTCTAGAAGGACCGGTATGCTACCCTACACTGGGAGAGGGTTGGGGGATATATAAAGATATATATATATATATATATATATATATAGAGAGAGAGAGAGAGAGAGAAGGAGAGCACGCACGCACAAAAAGTCATACACATCTCACAGTCGTGCTAACGTCGTTAGTCTATAACCGCCGGTGCAGGTCTGATGCCTTCAAGAAGTTGAGCACTGCCTTCGTCGCCTTCACCCGCGATGACCTCTCAGGACGACATTCCAGAATGGTTTCTGCCGTCATCGGTCTAGTATCTATACGAGCAAGAGCGACTGCGAGTGATTTTCTCTGCGCGCTGTAGAGAGGACAGTCGCAGAAGATGTGCTGTAGTGTCTCCTCGCTACCACTGTTGTCACAAAACGGGTTGTCAGCCATTTCGATCCGAAAGGAGAAGGACTTTCTGAAAACCACTCTTATCCATAAACGGCAAAGCAGAGTGGCATCATTTCGGCAAAGTCCCGTAGGTGTCTGAAGACGTACTCGTAAAGTGGTCGGGCAGTGGCGGTGGTGGTATTGCAGTCTGCTTGCTGTATTAAAAGTGGAAGAAGTCATTTCTTGTGCGGCCACTCGAAGTTGGCTAGCAGCATCAGTCCTTGATAGGGGTATTGTCTCGAGCCCCTCACCTTCAAGAGCTGATCGAGCAGCATTGTCGGCGTGTTCATTGCCTATCAGGCGGCAGTGACTTGGCAGCCACTGAAATGTCACGTGGTGTCCTTTCTCTAACGAAGTATGGAGGAGATATCTAACCTCGAAGACCAACTGCTCGTATGGTCCGTGCCGCAGGGCTGAAGCAAAGATTGTAGGGCTGCCTTCAAATCGCAGAAGACTGACCATTGTTGAGGCTGTTCGCGGTTGACTACACAAAGTGCAGAGCGAAGAGCGGCAAGTTCTGCTGCCGTCGATGTCGTTGGGTGGTCTCTCTTGAAACTGACGGTAATAGCATTCGCTGGGACGACCACTGCTCCGGACGAACACTGGAGGGTAGTTGACCCATCGGTATAAACATGCACGTGATCAGCGTACTTCTTGTGCAAAAGAATCAGAGATAGCTGTTTCAGCACTGGAGATGAGAGCTCAGATTTTTTTCTGATTCCCGTTACGCTGAGGTGCACTTCAGATCCAATGAAGCACCAAGGAGGTATCGCTGGCTTCGATGCGGGGCTGAAGCCTGACGGAAGGTGGGCAGAATGGTTTGCAATCGTTGCACAATACGATGCCCGGGGTCAGGGGCGTAGCCAGAAATTTTTTTCGGGGGGGGGGGGGGGTCAACCATACATTATGTATGTTCACGCGTGCGTTTGTATGTGTGCGTGCATATATACGAAAGCAAAATTGAAAACTTTCGGGGGGGGTTTGAACCCCCCCCCAACCCCCCCCCCCCCTTGGCTACGCCCCTGCCTGGGGTCTTTCTGAAGGCAATGTTGCAAGGTGGTGGCAATGTGCCCGGGAAAAATGCCTGATATGAGATCTCAAGGCTTCCACCGCAATGCGCGTTTGCATAGGTTGGTCCCGTGCGATGGAAATAGTGGCTTCAGTCGACGCGCATTTTGGCAAGCCAAGGCAAATTCTGAGAGCCTGAGCTTGTACAGCCTGCAGAGTGCGAATATTTGTCTTGCATGTATTAGTCAGTACAGGCAGAGTATATATAAAAATACCGAGAAACAGTGATCTGTACAGTTCCAGCATTGCGTCTACCGACATCCCCAGGCTTTTCCACCCAGGAACTTGAACAGCTGGGAGATTGCTGTCAGGCGCTGTTTCACGTAAGACACATGCGGGCTCCAAGGAAGGTATCCTTACTCCCAGTGGTAATAAAGATACCCAAGCCATCCTGGGGCTCGACCTTCGCGGTGCGTTCAACAATATAGATCATGGCTGTATCTTACGCGAATTAGACAAGATTAACTGTGGCAAGAAAATGTATGACTATATCCGTGAATTCCTTACCAACCGCACGGCTATCATTAGTCTCAATGACCAAAATTCGCCCCCAATCACCCTAGGTAGCTTTGGCACACCTCAGGGATCTGTGCTCTCACCGTTCCTCTTTAACATAGCCATGAGGTCTATTTCTGAGTCGCTGGCCGACATACCGGATCTTCAATATTCTTTATATGCAGATGACATTACCATATGGATGAAGGGTGGATCCGATGGCTACATTCAAGATACCTTACAAGAGGCCGCAGATGTGGTGGCTACGACAGCTGGGCTTATTTAGCTCGCCAGATAAATCTGAGCTGTTACTTATCTCAGCTAATAAGCGCGACAGACCCAGTATTCAGATAAACTTGAATGGGAAGGAAGTTCCCATTGTAGACAAAATACGTGTACTAGGCATGCACATTCAATCTAACAAACTGAACACTTACACACTTCAAACGGCTGCTGCGAGCGTTGACCACACAACACGGCTTATAGGAAGGGTCTCGAATAAGCACGGTGGTCTTCGCGAAGCAGATTTAATAAGACTTGTACAAGCATTTGCCATCAGTAAAATCACATTCTCCCTCCCTTATCTTCACCTCACAAGGCCTGAGGAAGATAAGGTTAATTCACTAATACGCAAGCTATACAAGTTTGCCCTTGGAGTGTCAAGTACAGCCTCTACTGAGAAACTTTTGGCTACAGGCACATTGAATACCTTTAGTGAGCTCGCAGAAGCCCACCTGACAGCTCAGTACCAACGCTTATCGAACACCCACACTGGTAGACATATTTTGAACTCCCTAAATATTACCCAGCACCGATGACCAAAGAGAAATGTAATATTCCCCATCAGATTCATGAGAACTTTAATATCCCTCCTCTCCCTAAAAATATGCATCCTGTTCATCACGAGCATAGAAGGCAATAACAAGCTAAATCTCTACAGAAAAAGTTCTTTAACTCCAAAGGTGTGGTCTATGTCGACGCCGCAGAGTATCCGTGTGGACAGAAATTCGCTTTATCAGTTGTTAACTCCACTGGCAGTGTTGCAACGGCAGCATCCATTCGAGCCTCGTCTTCGGAGGAAGCGGAGGAGGCCGCGGTGGCACTCGCCGCAACAATTGCTAATTCGTCTCTCATTGTAAATGACTCAAAAACTGCCATATACAACTTCGGAGCGGGTAGGGTTTGTAGGACAGCCCTAGCCATTCTCTCTCGTAATCCGCCATCCCAACTTGTTACATTAATCTGGACACCAGCTCACGCAGGCCTAATTGGTAATGAGGCGGCTCATGCAAGCGCTCGAGCTTTCACGATCCGAGCGCAGGCTAGGCTAGGGGACGCTTCAGAAACCAATAATCTTCCTCCTGCATTTACCTCTAAGGACAGATTGGTTACGTACCACGACATTTGCGGGCATTACCGCCTAGGTCGCCAAACCCTCCCGCCTTTACTACGTCGGTCCTCACGCAGCCGCGAGGTTCTATGGCGTAGACTACAAACCCGCACTTTTCTTTCCCCTGTCTTACGCCACAAAATTTACCCCGGGATGTACCCTAATTCGCACTGCAAGTTTTGTTCTGTCAGGCGAGCGGACATTAACCACATTATGTGGCAATGCAAACGTCACTCCCCTCCCCAGAGCCTTCGTAAACAATTAAGTAGTCAGGAGCTGTGGGAGGCTGCCATGCGCAGCTACAACCCCGCACTTCAGGGGGCTATCCTGAGGTGGGCTGAGGTGCTAGAGGAGGCCTACCGCGAGTAGGATCCCTCGCCTTCATCTCGCAGCCCCTTTCCCTTAAGATGGGATAAATAAAGTTATTTCTCTCTCTCTCCAAGGAAGGTCTCTGTCTATGATTATAGCCAGAAATTTGTGGTTTCGGGCATAAGCAATGGTCCGCCTTTCAAAAGAAATAAAGTTGAGATAGTTGGTAAGGATCCATCATACAAGAGAGAGAGAGAGATGTTTTACTGAAAAGCCTGAGCATTCGCTTGACATGCTCCTCCAGGTGCTGGGTGATGATTATGATATCGAAAATAGGTGTGTAAACACGGACACAAGAAAGGAGATAAAGACAACACAACCGTCGACATAGGATTTCGCGACAGTCAAATATTGACGCGTGAGCAGGGCTACGGCATAGTTCAGGGGAGCAGCCAAAGGTGACACAAGACCTGCAGGTACACAAGACCTGCAGGTGCATGACCTAGTGCACTTGCTCCTTGAACTAAACTCTGTATCGATGGCATTAACGTAGATGGGGCAGTTGTAAGGGTATAAGGCATAAGGGACAGCTGGCGCTCGACCTCCTCGCATACGAACTGCTTTATATATTGCAGTAATGCACAGTGGTACACCGCAATGCTAGCAAACGTTAAAGCGCAGATCGTTGCACATGGCGCCCTGGCGCCACGAGTAAAGTCACGTTCCTTCCAGAATTGTTCATGTATTTGACACAGCTGGATTAAGTCCGCTACCGTATGCGGGTTCTTGGCGACGCGCAGCGGAAATGCGTCGTCAATGATACCTTTCAAGATGTGTTAGATCCTGTCGGCATCCTTCATGGACGCTTGCAAAGGTCGAACACATCTTCAATGTAGCTGGTGCTTTTTTGGCCATTTTGCTGAGCTCGAGCTTGCAAACGCTGTTCGGCTCCTAACTTGCGAAGTCCTGCACGACCGAACAGACCCGCCAACGCCGTTCAGAAGGGCACCATGTGGGACGGTCTTTCTTGTGGTTACGGTACCACAGACTCGCAGCGTCGGTTACAGAAAAATGGACGACGGTAAGCTTGTGCGCATCGTCCCATTTGTTATGCTTGCTCACCCGATCGTATTCATTGAGCTTCCACGTCCTTATCATCGATACCACTGAATGAAGCGGTCGCGTTGCCGAAGGCGGCCAGAACAGACAACAGTGGAAGGGCAATCGCCGCAGGACCTGTGCGAGGAAGCATCTCTCCCGCTTTTTTTTTTATTGATAGGATGTGAAATAGGTGTTGGCGCACAAGTAAGGCGCCGTCGACTCCTTAGCTTTTCAATTGATCCAGCATACAACACAACAAACACACAAACAGTAATACATGAAAGAAAAAATAAGACAAACAAACACACATATGTCAAACAACATCATCACAGCCCTACTGCGCTGGTGCTCACGCGACGCCGCATAGACGACGTGGACTAACTAAAAGCGCCGCTCGGCCGCTCACGTAGTTTCCTATCTCATCGAACATATCTTGTAGACCTCGCGCAGCCTTGAAACACAGACATTTCAGGCTTTCGCCTTAAAATTAGGCGGCTGTAGTGGTCCTAATTACTTTAGTAGGGGCGTCCATCTGGTAGTCAGCTGATGATACTAAAAATTGTACTCTCGGAATGCACAGAAAACTTGCTAGAATGAAACGTCCATACTAACTACGACATTATTATCTTCCACTGCATCCTGATTTCATCGATTAGAGTTACTCGGTGGCACTATGCGCACACTCGAGCGCCTTTGTTACTCCTTTTTTTCCCAGAGAAATAATACGTTGGAATAATTTACGTCTTGACATATTCTAAACAGAATATTTAGCTGCAATTATAGGGGAACTCATTTTAGAGCGATACTTCTCCAGGTACAAACGCAGAAAACGGCTCGTTCCGTAAATGTTACACTCAAGCTCAGCAAATCTTGCCAGCGTCTCTGACCGGTGTCAGTGCCTCAGAAAATGGTTTACGCATCGCCCGAGAGATGGCGCGAAATTCTCCCCGGTAATAAAGTCACTGGAACCCCCGGGAAATGTACCGCATTCGTTTTCTCTTCGCTGCCCTTTTCTCTCCCCGCCAGGGTTGCCAGGTTCGGCTATTTTGCGCCAATTTGGCTACATTTTTAGGCCAGTGGCGGCAGAAAGAAAAGTCTTGGCTACTTGGCTACTTTATGGCTAGTTTCTTTTTTCCTCGATTTGAAACAAGTTATCAATATCTTGGAACGTCACTGCTGTTGGCGTGCGAGTAATTGCGGTATTGAAGCATCGTGACCAAAGCGGGTTTCGAGCTCCCAAAATTGAATTTGGCCCTTGAATTGCAGAAAACAGTGTTTTGGATGCGTGGCTGGGTTTGGGGGGAAAGCTATTGCATGGGGCCTCATTTCGCAGAGCTCATACTGCTGAACGCGACATCAAAGTGAAATTAGAAGTGAACAGGACAATCGAAAGCGCTCCAAATCAAGGGCCCTCTGTACTCACTCACTGACATAAAAATGAGATATCCGACGAAATTTCTGCGTTATTTCTTAGAATTAGGTACCTACTGTGACTCTGAACTATTAACTGCTCGGGCTTCGTCATCACGCGAGAAACGATCATGGAAGTCATTACAATGTATACCTCAATCCCAGAAACTGTGTTTTTCAGCATACGTCATGCAGTACTCATTTTTTTTTTCGCCAGAAGACTGATACTTCTAGTCCTTTTAAGAAAAGTCACGCAGGACGCGGGAACAGAGGGCCATTTCTGCAACAGTGCAAGAAGCTTCGTCAATCCCGCCAAGGTCTCGGCTGCTGACTCGAAGGTCGCGAGATCGGATCCCCGCCGCGGCGGCCGAATTTCGATGGAGGCAAAATGCTAGAGGACCTTGCATTTGGATTTAGGTGCACGTTAAAGCACACCAGACGGTCAAAATTTTCGGAGCCCTTCACTACGACGTCCCTCATAGTCATATCGTGGTTTTAAGACGTAAACCCCGAACAATCATTATTAGGCTTCGTCATTTTGCACAAAATGCGTGCTAAAGTTAACAATTTATGCTTTCATCTCAACAATTCTGATTTTGAAGGGTTCTAGCGTTACTTATTTATGTTTATGCCAAAAGGCGCTTGCATTGAGTAATTCAAATAAAGACATCGCAGTAGTTTGACACATGCGTGGCTACTTTTGGCAATCTTTGCTGCGCTTAGCTCAAGTTGGCTACCTTTTGGCTAGTTTTCCCACTTTCTCTGCTATTTTCTGTCTTTTCGACCTGGCACCCTTGCTCCCCCCTCCGTCCCCCTCACGCACGCGCTAGCAGGTTCGTTTTCCGTGGTCACGTGATCATCTAGCTCCATAAATGGTCCTACTCACTCACATCCCTTGTTTCTCCCGGCCGCCGAAGCATGGTGACTTGGAGGGCGATTGTTTTTATAGCTTGAGAAAAGCGTACACGAACTTTACGGTATCGTTCCGACGCTTCATCGCTGACAAGCCTATAAAGAGTTCGAAGAATGCGTGGGTGCTGCGCTTTTGAATGCAGCAACCAGCGAGAAGCGGGCAAAACGCGCTTTGCTAATCCGAGGGGGAAAAAGACGCCGAATGACGGGTTGTGTGGTCGCACAGAATACGGCAGGAGAAATTCTGTTCCCACAATTCATACCCTGTCTTGTGGGGTAAAACTGATTTAGTATTCGCAAATGTTGCCGCGGGTAATGTTTGCGTCGCCCCTGTACTAGTGCAGCGTGTTTCGCGTGGTTGCCGGAGGAGGTTCATGCACGATAACATTGCCGGGCAGCTATTATTATGTTTGGAGTAAAACTGACACCTTTGCGCTCACAGATAACACTCAGCGCGCCACGGAAACTGAGTGCTATATTTCCACTGCAATCATTTTCCAATAGGCTCACTTTTGATGGCAGGTTTTTTTGACGTGCATGTTGTTGCTCGTATTCATATATCTGCAATGCAGCATGCACCGAGCTACGAATTCTTTGTGAACGTTCACCGCATATTCTTTTTATATATAACAAGATGTATGTGGCATACCTGTTCTTAAAGCCCCTGAAAGCAAATGGCAAGCTCATTTTTTGAATGACAAGAGGTGTGTATGTTGTCTAGGGTGTCGGCTTTAGTCCTATTTATTAGCTTCACGAAAAAGCCGCCCTGATGCATATCTAGTAACTGTTTGTTAAGGTTTGCCGTAAGGAAAAAAATGCGGAGCTGCTCAAACCCCCCCCCCCAAAAAAAAAGAAAAGCAAGAAAAAAACAAAAAACAAACGCGCCTTCAAAAGCATCAGTACGCGTGCAGCTGTGGCGAAGTTGGCGCAAAACAAATCTCAGAAAGGTCACTGCGCATCTGTTGTATGGCTGCATGTAGTTTAACATCTCCGTACGCCTGCACGTCACGTATTCTAGCATGCATCGAGTCGATCAGAAGAAATGTGAACAGCGCAGCACCCGCGTACGCTGTTCACATTTGTTTTCATTGCGCTCTCACCTGCGTCCGAATCATAATTATTTGCATCATGCGCGTCTCTAGTTTGTTTTATTAACAGATAGGCTACAAGCGCTTAAACATAAATGCCTACAGCAGAGCACGTAAGTGCCACGCGGTTCGCATTTCTTTCATCGCGTTAGTATACGCGTGTATGCATGCGTAGGAAGTGAAAACTGCCTCTATTTCTTGCCCAATCATTTAGAGAACAATGGTATGCTTCATTCGGCGCTGCAAAAGCGCACGCAATTCGCAAAAAGCGTGTTATTCCGCGTAAAATCAACACCACGCAGCCGCAGCTTCGGCCGTGCTGGAACAAATATGACGGTGGGCCGGACGGTCGCGGTACTTTTAGGGGCGAAGCTCCTTAAGGCGGCACCCGTTCGTCCCTCGTCGGGGTCGTAGTAGTGAGTAACAAGTCTTACCCTTTGACCTCCAAGGTGGTGCCGGTGGGAGATTTCTCCTGTGCGTTGTTGAACAATAAAAAATTCGCAGCGTGCGCGTTAACTAAAAGCCGAATTCTTCTGTCTCTGTAGAAGTGTAAGTGTTAGCTAAAAGCCGACTTCTTCTGTCTCTCATTCCCATTAGCAGCCATTGTTTACCTCCAAGGTAGTGCCTGGTGAGATTTCTCCTGTGCGTGATTAAACAATAAAAATTTTGTTCAAAACGCCGTTGATTGATGAAATAAACCAACGAAAGACGCCAGATGTTTTGTAAAAACAAAACGAAAGAACGCCAGATGTTTCTAAAGCAAAACGAAAAAGACGCCAGCTGCTTAACGAAAGACGCAAGGTGTTTTCTAAAGCAATGGTTTTCTAAACAATGAAAATTCACAGCGTACATGTAAAATTAAAGTGAGCTGCAAGTCGTCATAACTCATCGAACCTTTAGTATAAACGCGCCCGATCTCACGTCGGTGATGATGTACTGGGCAGAATTCACGGAAGATTCACGGTTTACCGATGAACCTCCGCAGCTTCGCCCACTCATCATCATTCACTCCGTGGATATGCTGTGATTTTTTTTAGTTTCACTGATTTTACCTGATGACTTCGCGCCGCGGTATTGGCGGCATATTATCGCGTTGATCACATGCTTAGTTCCAAGCGCCTGGCGTTTCGTCGCAACGCCGTCAAAGAGCTTCAGCAAAACGGTTCGCGAAAACGAACAGCGGTTGAAGGTCACTTTTTCATGCCGCAACCACCAGAAGTGCTAGCGGCACCAAATTGACTGCGCGGTGGCAGCGAGAGTGCCGAGGGTGTTGAGGAGCGTCGATGTCTTGTGGTGCAATTGTAGATGCGGTAGTTGTTGCTACAAGAGGGTCCGTCTGGCGGGCGCTTCGCGAGATCCAGGCGTGGAGGAAGAAGGACCAACGGGGACGTCGAACCGTGAGGCTCACAATAGGTTTAAGGCTAAATATCTGCAAACCAGCGGTCTCGTCATTACCCAAAGCAAGCAAAACTGAGTTATCGCTCGACAGACTTGGCTTAACCGCGTTCAACCATAATTATTTGTAGAAGTGGTATGTGAAAATAGAGAGTGTATATAGTCTATAGTGTATGTGTAGCGATCGTCGGTGCTTGTTTGTGTGTGGATTGTTCTCTTTTCTATCTTGAGTTCTGTTTCGAATATTTTCTTCCTTATTATTTCACCAGATTTAGTTGATGTAGAGTATAACTTACTATCCTTGTATAATTGTAGCACAAATTGCGTGTTGTAATTGTACCCATTCCTACGAGGGAAAAGCGTAAGTTCTAAGCAATATTTATGAATGGACAATTAAAACATATGTTGATACATGCCGTGAATTTTAACAGAGAACGCCGCCTAATGATGTTTCCTCTTTTTGTAGACTTGCACTTTCTCTGCTACCGTCGTTTTCAATGAGAGCTTTGTGGAGGAACTAAAAAAGAACAAGGAAAATTATACCGGGTACGAGCCGAATTTCTGCAAAAACGAAAGTACTACAATAATGGAAAAGGCTGAAGGAAAACTGAAATACGAAGTTTGGGGGAAATATAGACAGCGAGTGTTCTGCTACCCCCCATCAATACCAACTGCAAAAGGTTGTTCATGAAAATCTCATTAAATGTTGCTACGCTTCGCCTGCGCTTTTCTGTTGTGTAATATTACCTCACTTCCATTAGGAGACGTCCTTACATTTACTTTTTTATCTCTTTCATTACGGCCATTATATTTAGATACGTTGATAATGACAAACAACCATGCTACATGTATTGCAGCACATTTTCCTGCGCCGGATGTATTCAGATTCTTCCATTACCTCCATCACTATTTTTGGTTTCCGCCACCATTTATCTACACAAGACATCTTCCCTACAACTGAAGGAGGACATCATTGTTCATTAGAAAAACACAGCAAGGGCGCAATTTTTGTCATGTACATGAAAGGATCTTTTTGCAACATTTCTTATTAGGCAGTGTTGAGGAGCCTTCAGGATACACACGGAGGTGAAAGAACATACCACTACATACAAAACTTTCTTACCATCAGAAACGCACCAGCGCGCCTGGACACCCTAAAGTCGGGCGAAATTGCAATGGCCAAAAAAGAAGTACCGCAGGACTCTGTCATCTCGCCTCTCCTTTGCAACACATCCATGCTGAAGCTACGAAGTGTAATGAAAAGGTTAGAAAGGATAAGGCGCACCCTTTCTGCAGATGAAATCACCATCTCGACAACACGATGCTCCCAGGAACGCAACAGGACGCACAGGATGACGGAACGGAGTCCTACCTCAAGGCATACGGGCTCTCGGTCGCGCCAGAATAATATGAGATTCACATACTACAAGCTAGAACCGCAGGACGACCACCACCAAAGGGTGAAATTCCAGAACCAGAGCTCTTACTGAATGGAGCGCAAATCCTTAAATAGTCACTCAGGATTCTAGGTCTACACATACACAAGGACAGGTCGGGCGCAGCCACCCTACCCAAACTGCAAGAAACCACCACGCGAGTCGCACGTGTAGTACGACGGCCAACATACAGAACCTACGGTCTGAAGGAACAAGACACAGTCAAAATCATACAAGCCCTAATCATCAGCAGGAACACATGCGGCACTCTTTCGTTAAACCTCAAGAATGCCGAAATCGAAAGACGGAACGCCCTCATCAGAAAGGCCATCAAGACTGCCGGAGTGATGTCAGAGCGTGCCTCCATACTACGACTTCTTCGCTTAGGTCTCCACAACATCTGAGAGGAGCTCGTCGGAGCACACAATGTTAACCAACTCGAACGTCTCAAGCTTACTGAAAAAGGCCGGTCAACACTTTGAAGATTAGTATACGGGGAAGTTATGCATCTGTCTGACGACAAAATGAAAATGCCAGACACCATTCGAAAGTGCATCTTTGTAGCCTGCATTCCAAGAAATATGCATCCAACTCACCATCTATACGAAGAAAGAAAACCAGAATAACGAAACTCCGCAAATGGCGCGGCTGAAACCCCGACAAACGATACGCCGATGCTGCGAAATACTCAGATTCCAGCCCATGCTATCAACGATGTCGACAACGATAGCAAAGAGAGAACGTCGGCTAGAATCGCAAAAAAAAAAAAATTTACACCATCTCCCGCTAAATGGGACCATGAGGATATGCGAAGCCGGAGCACTGGCACGATCGCGTTCCGTTGGCGTTCGTTGGGCATGCTACCGACCTCGCGTCGTGGAACGCGAAGAGGAACTCTACGTGCGTCGTGTCTTCCCTCTAGCCTTGCCGTTAATTCTCAAAGGCGAGCGGGGAAAACGGTCGTCAGGCGCGGGGGGGGGGGGGGGGGGGCATTCCATCTGCAAACTTCACAGACTCGGTTTGGCGTTGTAAATACGATGAGTATGAAGAACCTGCTATGACTCTAGTACCTAAAATTCTCACTTATTGAACAAAAAGAAACGCCATGTCGGAAGAGCGGCATTTCTAGAGCCCGTTATAAACTCTCTTGTGGCTATTAATACAAGTACATTAGCAACGTACCCACTACGCCACAAATCATAATTTTTGGGAAGTTGGGAAGCACCCACCACGACATTATTCGTTATTCTGCGGAGAAGCGAGGTACCATCTGTGAGGCATTATGTGCACTTTGTTATTGCGGTGGTTGATGACGATGAAGAATTATGGCTGAGCCCTTTGTAATGGGTTGGAAGGTTTAAACGACGCACTAGTTACGTAATTCATATTGAGTGACGCCCGGTCGTTATTTAGCTGTCCCATCACGCTTTATAACGTACGTTAACCGGAGAAACGGAGAGCGAGAGAGAGAAGGAATTAACTTTATTGAGAGCACGGTGTAAGAATATACTCAGGTGATGACACTCTTTCCCCCAACGCATGGGAAACCGCAATCCACGCGCGTCCAGATAATGTTCGGTTTCTTATCAGATGACTTGGAGGGCGCTACGAAAAGCGGGGCAGTCGTCTCCATAGCAACGCGCATGCTGCTGATAACGTGTATTTTTCTGTGCCATTTTGCTGGATAATGTGCATCCGCCAAGCGGCGTCGAGGGGCGAAATCGAGAGAGCAACAGGAGAGGGAACGGCGAGAGCGGCGGCGATGACGCAGCACCACCGTGATTCGGCTTCTCGCGGGCGCTCTCCGCCTCAAGCCATTAGATGGCGCACCGCTCAACGGACCGACGACCGAACATTTTCTGGCCGCTTAGGCGAGCGCAGTGTCAACACCTGAATATTCTTACACCGTGATTGAGAGCCTGATGAAATGGATCATGGGAGCCTTATGGGCTTCCTTCGCAGTCAATAGAAGTGCACTTGCCAGGAACCCACTGCGCTATAAATCATAATTTTTGTGAAGTAGGGAAGCAGCACTGTGCAATTTTTCGTCATTCTGCGGAGAACCGTGGCACTCGCTAAACACCTGTAAGGCATTATGTGCACTTTGTTGAGGCTGTGGCTGATGACGCTGAAGAATTATGGAAGAGGCTTTTGTAATGGGTTGGAAGCACTCAACAACCCAGTCGTTGCGCAATTTGCATTGTGTGACGCCTGGTCGTTATTTTACTCTTCTACCACGCTACCTTACATATCTTAATATGGTTCCTTCCCGCCATGAAGCCTGTATAGGGTCTTTTTGCGACCGAGTTCGAAGCTCCGGCATGGCCCTGAGGTAGAGCAATGGGCTCCCACGCAGAGGGCCCAGGTTCGAACCTCGTTCCATCCTGGAAAGTTCTTCTTATTTCCTTTTTTTTCTTATTTCGTGCGATAGTGGTTACGGACACCAGCGGCGGCGGCGGCGGCAGCGGTGGCGGCGGCGGCGGACAACTACGGCGCCAAAAACGGTCGTTGAAATGATCTTATAACAGCTTTCGCTGTAAAAGTCCGCCACGGCGGTGGTGCTCGGCTGCTGACCCGAAGGTCGAGGGTTCGATCTCGGGCCCGGAAGTCGCATTTCGATGGAGGCGAAATGGCCGAGGCCCGTGTTCTGTGCGATGTCAGTGCACGTTAAAGAACAACAGATGGTCAAAACGTCCGGAGCCCTCGACTACGGCGCGCCTCATAGTCATATCGTAATTTTGGCACGTAAAATGCCATATAATATTATTACTGAACAAAACACGCGGCTTTAAAAGCAAGGTACTTTCAGAAGTCCTTAGAATACGCTATATATAAGAGCCCTCTAATATCAAGCCTTTCTGAAGAAAAAGACCAAGTTCAGTCGATTAGTTTTTATGGAAAGAACATTGAACTGGTTGTGTATATGAGATTATGAGCGACTAAAAATTTATATACTATAGGTGTCGTTCCTTGCCCTCCTACTTTTCCCAGCTTGGGTGGGGGCTGGAGGGAAAAGCGGTGAAGTGGCCCTTTACTCCTCATCTCCGGCGCCTCCAAGTAAATACGCCTACGTAAACTGTGTAAGCTCAAACTTTCTTTTAAAAAATTGTGTGCGATTATAACGTTTACCTATCCCGCATTGTTTCCTTCCGTCCGTATACGTCGTAAGCTGTTAATGACTGGGACGTGATAAAATATGAATGAAGGCGCGCCAAAGCAGAACCTGGTCAGAAAAGTCGGCAAGCATTCTGAAATACACTTGTAGAAATCTTAATGTTTGCGTGAGATGTGTTGTGCCTACCTATTTCTTTCTTAAACTATAAAGAGGCCCGAAAAACTATTTTGCCTGTCTGCAAGAAAAGTGCCGCAGTGGCCGCCGATGAGTTTTATGCTTCCGAGACAAAGAAAAAGGTTCATATTGTGGTTTTCTTGTAAACAGTTCGAAAGAAACAGATAAGCACAAAACACTACGCGCAAAAGTAAAGCGATGCGCGGGTACATGTGAAATGACTTGCAGCTTTTCACGGAAACATACGGCCGCGCGCGCCGTCATTGAAATTTCGTCACTCCCGTGTGAGGGATAGTTCCGTTTAGTAGCACTGACCATTGGGCTAGTTGGTAAGGATTCGGCGCTTGTGTTCCGAGTGCTCCTTCGTGTTTTTGTCTTACTTCGTGGCGCCGTTTCGTAAATATGGATAGCTCCGGTCTGACGTAGCAGAACAGTCGCGCTTTGTGTACGCCGGTCGCGATCAGTTTCGATTTCGACCTTAAAATTCGATGATGAATATCTCGAACTACGTGCAACTTTTGTGATTTATAAAAAATAGGTATGCCGTAAATTGGCACGCACTACAGCTTTGTAATATAAACACCTGCTCCCAAGTCAGTAAGTAAAAAGTTAACGAGTTTTTGTTTATTAGTCGCAATAGTGTCATTTTAACTACGGCAATGTATTTTCGCCTCGGCGTGGAGTTCGTGTGCGAAAACGGCAGGAGCCTTACTGTCATAGGATTTTTATTAAAAAATCTGCATTGTAAAAAAAGGCACCCTGTGTACACGCTGTATACACGCGCATACATAAACGGAAAGAGAAGTGTACTAAAACGTAATGACGTCGGATCATGATACATCAATTAAGCATGCTGGCTTTAAGCAGGTTTATATTGATATATTGTTACAGCACAAATATTTCAAAAAATTATTATATTGTAATATGGAATTAGTGTACAGCGGTAAGAACAGATAGTACTGTTTAGTACAGTTCAGATATAAAATATTCGCGCAGCTCTTTTTTACAAACATTGTTAAAATCAATAGTCTGCTTCTGATATTTGTTTAAAAGATGCGGTACATTGAAAGCCGGGGGTTGTTTCCCATAAGTTGTGCGCCATCGCGGTGCTAACCATTTCTAGTGGCCTGTGGTTCTAGAATCGCCTAGTTTTATTGCGAAAGCAATTATATGGACAGTCTCGGCTGGAAAATGTCCGCCCCCGTCGCCGTCATGCACCGTATATGTATAAGTATATATATATATATATATATATATATATATATATATATATATATATATATATATATATATATATATAAGCCCCAAAGAAAAATAATTCAGGAAAATGCTTCCGAAGCGCGGAACCGAACCAGGGACCTCTTGCTCCGCAGCGAGTGGCGCTAGTCACTACGCCACGGAACGCAGGTCCTCCGCATAGCTAACGGCGAGCGTTATATACACACCCTTTGCCGCTGGACGGACTCAGAGATGGCCGACGCTCATAAGCGTTTCTTCATTACCTGCGAGATGGCGCTAGGAGCGCGACGAGCGCAGAGCCGTCGATGGGGAGAGTCTGGCGAATGGGCGGGGCAGTGACGTCGCGGCGCGGCGATGACGCTGTTCACGTCACCGCCACGCCTCCGCTCCGGCGGCGTCCGCCATATATAGTCTTTCCGCGCGACGGGCGCATGGCTGAGGCTATGTACGCGCTGTTCATTCGTGAAATCTAGCGCTCCTAAACAAATTGCGAAAGCGAAATTGTGCATGAACATCGTTATGCAAATTTAATGAAGAATATGGAGTGAAATAGACGTGTCCAAGTCATAGTGAAACGGAGTTGTGCACGCCGATTCGAGTCCACGACGTTCTACGATACGCGCTGTGCTTTTAGAGCGCACCTCTTAGGCGTCTGTTACTGCGTTATTCGGCATCGCCGTTGGCGTAGTCGGCGTAACCGATAGAGCGAACGTGGATTCTGTCGATATCATGAGCCACTGGCCTCTAACATCGCTTTCATACTCCGTCATGCGTGCTCGCCCTTCGGTCGGAGCTCGTGCGAATGCAGGGCTGGTGGGTGCGCTGCTACTGTCTCGCTTGTCGTGACGGGGATGTCGATGACGCCTGCAATGCACAGAGTGGCGTGCGTAGCACTCGAGCACTGGAAGTTTCTGTGGCAATATGTAACGAATGTTCCAATGCGGATAGCCAGAAATTCAAACACAGTTCGCGTTGCCTCAACACAAAGCTGCGCTCAGAATTCGCATGAGGGAGTATCGTGATCATCGGTGACTTTTCGAGCTATGAAGACCTATGGGTTTGCGTCTATCTTGGTTTCAGGGGCGAAGCTCCTCTTAGTCTAACCTTGTCACGCGTCCGGCGTAAAGCGTAACCGGCAGTATCTCCCGAAGAGTATCTCTTATCACCGATCCTTTGCAAACTGCCCACTACTTCGTCTTTGCTAACATCCCACTACGACCCATCACCAATCCATCACTTCACCGACCATAAAGCCGTTTTAATGAAGGGGCAACGGAAGCCACGCCTAGCTACCACTTACGATTAATAAAATTTTTTGTATAAATATATACAGTGTTTGTCACGTCTTTGATGATGTACTGGGCTATCGCTTTGATTACTGCTGGGCGAAACCATTGAAGATTTTACGGTGTAACCATGACTGCTTCAGGAGCTTCGCCCAAGCTCTTCATCATTCACCCGTGGATATGCTGTGAATTTTTTTTTAAATACCAAGCATTTCTTAGCGAACTTCTGCGACTTTGAGCGCATCTATCTGTCTGTCTACCTATCTAGCCGCCTACGAATTTGTGCTCTCCTGGCCGTTTCGTTCATGGGGTGTATACCAAAATTGGTATGGCATAATGTGACTGTATGACAAACATAAATGACTGCTCATAACATGAAAATCATGACATGCATGTCATGTACAGCATGATTTACATGTCACAGTCTTGGTGCTCTTGCGGCCGTTTCGTTAATTTGATATATACCAAAATTGGTATGGCTTGACAAGAGTGTATGGCGAACATAAATAACAGGAGTTATTAATAAAATCATGACACGCATGTCATGTACAGCACGACTTACGTGCCACGCTCATGGTGCGCTGGCGGACGTTTCGCTAGCTTGATACAGTAAAATCTCGGTGATACGATCACGGCTCGTACGAATTTCGGGGTGATACGAATTTTTCTGTGGTCCCGGCCAAGGCCAATTAGCCTGCAATGTATTGGAGCACGGTTGTTGCGAACCAATTTGCACCCCGCGACATTTGATACGAACGTACGCCGCGCTGTCGCGGAAGACGCGGCAGTCACGCGCGGGCGCGGGCATGCGCGCTGCGCGGCCATCAGCGGTGGGTCGTTGCCTTCGAGATAGTGCGCGCGAATCTTGGAGGCCTTTAGACACCTCCACGTTTAGATTGCAAATGACGTTGACGTCGCGCTTTTTTTTTTCCCCGACGCGTTGATGCGTGTTCCTGTGCTCGAGGCAGCAGCGTCTTCGTACTGTGTTAACACGTGCCTGCCACGTCGATGCAAGCCATGTTCCCGCAATCAGACGTTCTATGAAACAAGACTGAAACTTGGGCTGCGGGTCCGTCATGAGGACCCATGAAAGGTGGACGAAGACCCCAAGAGACGAAGCGGACGGTGTTGGCGAAGGAGCTTGGCCTCTTATCTATCGTGTGCAAAGCGCTTCTTATGTCACTTTCGCCGCAATACTCTGGTGTCTTGCAGAAAAGCGCAGTAAGATTAGGAAGGGGCTACTAGCGGTCACGGGCCACATCTGGTCCGTTAATTACAGACGCGCGCATGCACCGTATATTTAGGAGTACAAGTATGATCGTTGACGTCTAAGAACTTTACTGGCAATCATTCAGAGCTGTTCATGACGTCGCTGCGGCCCTGAGAAACACTAAATCAAGAAGTATGCCAACTTCCTTTTGTCGCATACTAATTTTTCATGAAGGGTGAACTTGTCGGCTAGTTGGTTGATCATATCGTAGGGGGAAACGGCGCGAGGACAGGACACAAAAAAAAAGGCACACATATATATGTGTGCCTTTTTTTTTTGTCCTGGTCCTCGCGCTGTTTTCCCCTACGATAATTTTCACTGTTTTCTGGTGACACGAATTTCAGATACGAATATTTTTGGTAACCCCGCGAGATTCGTATCACCGAGGTTTTACTGTATACACCAAAATTGGTATTGCGCGACATGACTGTGTGACGAAATAAATAACGGGAGTTAATACGAAAATCATGACACACGTCTCATGTATGAGATGACTTACGTGCCACGCTCATGGTGCGCTGGCGGCCGTTGCGCTAGCTTGATATACACCAAAATTGGTAGTGCGCGACGTCACTGTGTGACGAACATAAATAACGGGAGTTAATGTGAATATCATGACACGCGTGTCATGTACAGCATGACTTACGTACCACGTTCATGGTGCGATGGCGGCGGTTCCGCCAGATTGATATGTACCAAAATTGGTATTGCGTGATGTGACTCTGTGACGAGCATATATAACAGGTGTGATTTTTGGAACATGTCACGTGACAAGTGTTACGTGAGAATCATTGCATACCACGTCGGAAAAGTCTGTGCACGTGTTCTGGCAGCGAAGCTGAAGATAAGGAAGAGGACGGATTGCGTGCCGGTTCATGATGATGACACTTTTTATTCGCCACTAACGGGGATTCTCCAAGCTTGAACAGCTCTGCTTTTAAAAGGAACAGAGATACCAGCGCACGTAATTGTATTAAGGCCACAAAAGCGCAAAAGCGGGCGTACACAAGCGACTTGGGGATCTCGAGCCCTAAAATTCCCTCTTAAAGAATTTTAGTGCCGGGACCCCAAAGTGCCTTGCGTACGTAAGCCTCTTACGTCCCTTTGTATAGTCCATGGGTGCGGCTGAGAGTACAAGGGAACGTAAGAGGGTGAATAAGGAAGCGGCTTGGAGTCCTCTGCACTAAAACTCTCTAATAAGAGAGAAAAAAAAACTCACAGGGTTCCTTATGCATTCGCCTAAGACCACTCGAAGGCGAAAGCCGTTCATGTATTGTTCCTCATGCCCCCCTCCCCCCTCGAAAGCTTTGTGACCTAGCATTGTTTTGCACTGCCTCCAAGATCGGAGGCAGTGCCATCTTTGTGCACCACATCTGGTCATGTGCTGACGTCATCGCGTGAAGTCACGTTATTCGACGTCATGATGACGTCACAATCTTTGGTCGTATGGTCACGTCATTACGTGATGGTTTTTGACATCCATGTTGACGCCGCCGACGCGGTACGCCGACGCCACGGACAACAGCGGTCAATTTTCGCGTTTGCTGAGGCATCTAGGGTTTTCGTCAGAGCAGGTGCAGGGCCCCCAGTAGGCGCGTGTTAAATGAAAACGATACCTCGTTCGGCTAGTCTCATAGCGGACATCCTGTTGGCTTACTTTACAAAATCATTTTTCTGCTCAACTTCTTCGCGCTCTATACTTCCTAATCACGAAATTTCATCGAGCACATAAGGGCTTCTTGCTAGAGTGAAAGAGCTTCCGGCACGAGCACCGACATCGTGGACTATACGTGCATGACTAAAAAGCGCAAGGCACATTCGCTTAGCACAGAGGCGCGGATTAATTTACATGCGCGAATTAAACGTGAAACTGGTAGCATGTACACAAGCGGCAACACTGCGGTAAATGACACCATAGGCTGACAGCCACACAAACGCAGACCACATAACGTACAACACATGCCAGGTAACCGCCGCAGCTGACGCGCGGCGGCACTAACCTGCGATATCGAAATAAATCTTCCCCTCACAACATCACGGTAACATCCCAAGCTCGTGCTCAGAACGCGCGATAAATTACGTAAACGCAATACATCACGCTTGACACTTATAGCGTGATCGCTGCAAAATTTCAATCTGCCCAAGCGATCGAAACACCAACCGTAAAACTTTTTTTTTCAGCATGACAAAACTATTTTTAAAGTTTGTGCGCCTGCAAGGGCCCCATTGCACTACAAATAATAAGTTTGTGTTAATGGTGCGCTGTTTATAATACCAGCAATATTCAAGCTAAATACTCAAGTACCTATCTCGCATAGCACGGAGCAGTCAGTCGGGGTCCATTTGCTGCGTCTGATGTTTCTGATCCAAAGGCGTCGTCGCTTCTTTTCCTTCGGAAGCCTAAAAAGGCGGAAAGCCTGCGCGGCTGTTTGAACATTGAATGCGAGGAGCACTCGCGATGAATACGCGCGGCTTCGCACAAGAGCTTCTAACCTACGCGCGCTCCTCAGCGATCGTGTAAGGGCGGCGCACCGGCGTCTCTCCGTCGCGGCAGCGCCGGACTCCGCGCCGCGCTGTCGCCACTGCCGCCCGCCGCCGCCGGCGAGGAGAGGGGGTTTACGTCACCAGAAGAGGGCGGCGCTGAGGCGGAGCTCGGAGAGCGGCGAGATGAAACAATCGCCAAACTCTCCCGAAGGGTATATATGGCTCTGGACGAGCGCATTTAAAAGTCGTCGGCGAGCTCGCTCGCTTCTTCTTATATTTGCGCAAGGAGAACCTTGGCCTTCCGCTGTCTGCTCGCGCGGTTTTCTCGTGGTGAGGGCAAGAGGGATGTTTCAAGCTTTAACCGCGATGTCCGCGCTCATGTTACGAAGCGCCGCTAAACGACGCCGCTAAACGAACAAACAGAAGATGAGCGCGAACTATCAAGTGTCACAGCTCGACACTTGAAGCACGCTAGTTTCCTTCGCTGCTTCGGCCGCCTTTGTAACAGGAGCGCTGTTCAAACTGAGAGTATCCATTGGCGAGCCTCACTTCGTATAGCATTAGTTTCTTGCTATCGCATTCATTGCTTCGCCCTTGCGGCGAAACTGTGATTTTTTTAACCTGCAGTTACTACTGTAAAAGTTCTTAGTATTATTACGTGACGTCACAAGCCTGCGAAAACTCGAGGCGTTAAATGAAGTGTGCACAATAACAGCGCATTACTATGCTGGACAATGACAACATTTTTTTGGAATGGCCAGACAGTGTCTCATAATGAACGTAATTCAAGAAGGCTGCCCGCCAATCACATTGGTAGCGGCTACTTATAGCAGCTGGTGAGGCGGATTCATATGGGTATAATAGATACTTTCAGACGTTGTATAACGATGTTGAGATGTGTTTGCGCGTATACAACTCTCTGTGAACTCATCCTTGCTGAGAGGGAGAAATAAACATAATTAAGAACTGGCACAATCCTTTGCAGGTGGGCAATCTTCTTAGCCCAGAAAACCGTGGACGCTAATCACCTTCCTGGTCAGGTAGATCAAGTAACGGGGCAAACTTGAAAGCTGGTCATCTCAATGTGCTCGAGTCCACCGCCTTATTTATCGCCTTGTTACAAGCCGCCGCGATCGCTGCAGGCTACCTTACGATAAGCAAGGTGAAGCAGGTTAATCGTAGACTGAAGCAGGAACCTTTTTTAGCTCTCCTGGCTCGGCACAACTAAAATACTCCGCACTTCTGCACAGTGATCGATTCACAGCAGCTTGGATATGGAGCAGCGGCGATGCTATTCGTTTTCAAACAAAGAAACTAAATTTCCTGAAACAGGAAGAGCGTTTGATCGGGCTGTAAAACGTTTACTGGTTCCCGCCCGTATTTGCGCCGCCCATTACGTAAATTTCAGGCTGCAGGTAGAACAAAATAAAATCACGACAGATTGCCCTATTGTTATAGAGCGTCTGCTGAGCGGTAGCCTCCTCTGCAATGCTCGAGCGCAAGGTGCGAAGGCGTCGCATAGGCAGCCCGCACCGCAGAGAGCCTACAGTCGTCACAGAAGATTCGTAGGACAAATTTTATTACATCATGACGTGATTGCTGCGTTAAAATAAAACATTGCCTCATTTTTTAGTTTCCCAGTCTGCAGCCGACAATAACCATTGTCGAAAGTGGGGGGTTCCGCCCCCCTAACTTTTTTCAGCGGGGGGTGGGGGGGCTGGCGCTCTCCTTGCCCCCCCCCCCCTTCCTGGTAGATATGCCTATGCTTCAACAGTGGTCACTGTCGGCTGCACACTGGGAAACCAACAACTGAGGCGAAGTTTTCCTTCATCACAGCGACCACGTAATTATATAATAAAATTTGTCCTACGCTTCTGCAGTGAAGATTGTGCTCCGCGTCTCACGACCTCGCACTGTGGCCTTTCTGTGGTGCAGGCCGCCTATGCGACGCTTTCGCGCCTAGCGCTCCCGCATTGCAGAAGACATTACCGCTGAGCAGAGACTCTATAACTTTACAACACTCGGTCATGCTGTCATTTTGATCTGCCTGGCCTGAATTTTACATCATCGATGACGCAAATACTGATGGAAACCAGTGAACCTTTTATGGACCGACCAAACGTTGTTCCTATTTCAGGAAATTAACTATCTTTCATCGAAAAGGAATATCCAAGCTGCTGTGGGTCGATAAGTGAGTGTGCAGAAGCGTTGAGCGTTTTAGTCAGGCCGAACTGGGAGAGCTAAGAAAGGTTTCCGTGATCAACCTGCTTCGCTTTGCTTATCATATGGTAGCTTGCAACAAATCGATGAATGAGGCCGGACGCTCTAGCAAATTTGGAAGGCCCAGCTTTCAAGGTTGCCCCGCAACTTCATCTACTAGATCTGGGAAATTGTCAAGATCCACGTTTTTCTGGACTAAGGAGACCAGGCTAGTTGGTCTTGATTCATCTTGAATTCACTTGTAGAGCGCAAAATACGGCTCGGACTACTGAGAAGCACACGCGCGCAGCGCTGTTCATTTCTCTCTCTTCCTTTTTCTCAGCATGGATAAATTTACGGAGTCTTACACTCGTACAAACAGCTCCACATCGTTATACTACAACTGAAAATGTTTATTATACTCATATGAATCTGTTTTTCCCAGCTGCTATAAGTAGTACATTCAGAATGAGACACTGTCCGGCTATTTAAAAAAAATGTAGGTATTGTTCAGCATAGTATGCGCTGTTTAGTGTGCACAGGTCATTTTAACGCAGCGATATTTGACAAACTTGTGACGTCGCGTATCAAGCAGGCGATTTTATGGCACAGCGAACATTTTTGACGAATGGCGAATAATTAATTGCCAAAAATAGGCCATATTGAAACTAATTTATTCTTTTATTTTTTACGTGGTCGTGCATAAGTGGTCATTACGCGATGTATCATGTTCTTCTAATTTGTTTCATCGCGTCACGAGCAGGTGCTGTGTGCATGACCCAGAAAATTTTGACCGCCCATAAACAGCTGATGACCAATGCGGAAGCAAACAATGCGAGATACTTTGACGCCATAATCGCCCGCATTTTTTCAAAGAAAATTTGTGCTTACACCGTTTGCACAGGTGCATTTTACTTGGATGGGCCGTAGGACGTCCAAGCAATGCTGCAAGTACAAAATAACAGAGAGCTGAGCTAGTTGGTAAGTATTCATGTTAAAGAGACAGGGCGTGTAAACACGGACGCAAGAGAGAAGGCAAGACACCACAATAACCACAATATCGCATTTGAAAATACAAATACAATAAGTACAAAGTATGCACTGCGCCTCCAATACCACAAAATTTTTACTTGTTAAAAGAAAACTTGTGGTTGACAAGAGAGAGGAGAAGCAAGGAAAGACGATGAAAGTCAACAATAATAGTAATATAGTAACAGTAATATAGTAATAGTAATAACAGTAATGCGAACGCGCTAGAAGCACTATTTCGATTGGGTGTAAAGAAGGCAAAATATAATATAAGAAAAACCCGAATATGTGCAAGAAAGTGCAGTACCCATTACGGAAAAGAAAATCTGCTCTCATTGCTGCCTACACAAAACGCAATTTTAGTGAGCAGCTTTTAGACATTAACGAAATTTCATTGAATTATACAAATCTTTACTGCTGGGAAGGCCCCATCGGTATAGTGGTATGCATGCATAAAGTTGTGAGGTTAATGTAAAAAAGTATTTCTTGTAATACTATTACGTGCATTGCACGCGTATGAATGGTTGTCCTAGTGTATGCTACGTAAACAGGGTTGCCAATGGTGGCTACTTTTCGCCAAATTGGCGAATTTGAGAGGCCCGTGGCGACCTAAATTATGAATGGCGACATGGCGAATTTTTGGCGATTTTCGGCTTAGGTCTCCACTGAGTTATGCATCCTAAGCTCAGTGTCTTCCCAACGAATGAGCGGCAACATTCTCTGTATTTTTTCTTGTTTTTAGACCCGCGAGTAGAATGTGCACATCACGCGTCATTCGGTATGTCCGTCCTCTAACTCGTGTGTATCTCCTCAATTCATCTAGATGCAGGAGGTACTGGAACGTCTCCCAGCGACATTCTAGCAAAATGTAAGTCAGCGGACGGCCTTGCAAACCACGAGGGGGCAGTGTTTGAGTATAATTTTATGGCTTTAGGTGATTTAAGCTTCTCCAAAGTTTCGCTTCTGAAGGGGCTAGACGGTGGGTTGGCCGCGTGTTCCGACCATTTGTTCCGCCAAAGCTCCAACTGTTCTGAATAGCTTGGCGACTTATTCACTGTTGCAGTGCCCCCAATTTAGCTCGTGAAGACTGTTTTTGGAATAGCGAAGACAGGCGGATACGCGGCTGTTTGTGCAATAAAAAAATATTTATTGAGGCATTTTTCACTGTTCTCGGTAAGCATGTGCAATGAAAACAATTGCTATATAACATTTTACATTATCTACCTGCTCATTAATAACGCATCGAATTGACGCGTGTAGATATAAGTGACTATAAGAAAGAGTCGGTGGCGTCCGGTATCATATTAGTTCACACTGAAAAGGTGTAAGACTCACCAATGATCGGTTACTGTACGAATTCTGTCGTGTTACCTTCAATGAACCTTTTAATCCATTTAATTCGTATAAGGGTACGTAAAGCTGTCTACAAGCAACACTTTCACGGTTTTCGCCCAAGGTTTACCACACTTTTACCTTTGAAACGAGCGGACAGGAATTGAAGGATATCATGAGCGTTTAATTCATTCAACCTTGCACAGCCACGCACATCTTGCGTCTATAGTCGGAGAAGCAGCACCATGCACTCCCATGGTGAAGCGGGCGATACGACTGGCATTGAGAAACGTCAATATAATTTAAGGGTCTTGGATGGTACTGAAATTTTTGATTACTAGGTGTGCCGTACACATCTAGAATGGCGACTTTTTTGGCGAAATTTGTAAAAAAATGGTGACTTCTGGCGACTTTTTGCTCGTCATTTGGCGACATTTGCTCGAAAGTCAGTGGCAACCCTGTACGTAAAACTGACTGTACTTGTACTATAATGTTATTACATACTGCTAAGCAAACTGTCCCTCTACATATGAAAAATCCCATCAAACTTAGTGCGAATGAAGATATCTCTGTCGCTCAATATATATCTATATATATATATATATATATATATATATATATATATATATATATATATATATGTTTGTATATACTGCCGATGGAGTGAGTGAGGCTTGCGCCCCCCACCCCCAACTTGCGAACACCTTGATACTCTGCTGTTGCAGGCTCCAGCATCTCCACCCACTAATCCGGTTTCCCACTGGCATTCACTTTGCCTCGTAACAATGTATATACCGGGCGTCCCAGCTAACTCGGCCTAAGATAAAAAGACAAAAAAAAAAAAACATGTGCTCTAGGAAAGTCCTAGCTGCTGTATATTGGTGGTAGTCGCGTGTACTTACAACCCGTATGTTTTCATTACTGAGCTCTAATTAATTCACTAACTTTAATGAGCTAACTTTTTTGTTCTTGCTCGAATCGGAAAATATTCATTATTGTGCAAGCCGCCTCAAATAACCCCAGAATCAAGCATCTATTTTGTGCTAAAGTCGGGCTGCTTGTTTTTTCTATAAGAAAAAAGCGCGCGAAACGCGCCAAATATGAAATAGACGAGCGCTCGTGCGCCGTACTCGAGTGCTTGCAAGCGTTAATTGGTTAATACACGGCTGCGTTCGTTGATCGTTACATTGTACATGGCCTCACGCTTTTCGATAGACGCGTCAGCGACGTGTTTTGATGCGCGCCCATTTAACAGCGCGAAGCCCTGTACAATGAACGAACGTCGCCGTGTGTCAATCGAAGAACGGTTGGAAGCGCCCGGGTAGTGGCGCGTGAGCGCGCGTCTATTTCATTATCTGCGTGTTTCGCGCGCTCTTGTTTTTTTTTTTGGAAGAAAAAGAACAACCAGCCAGATTGCAGCGCAAAATAAATGCTCGATTCTGGGTTTACTTGAGGTGACTACAGCTTAAAGTTAATATGTTACTTATTCGAGCAACAAGAAATTGGCTAATAATGTTCATTAAGTAATTAGTGCTTAGCAATGAAAAAAAATACTGGTTGTATGTACACACGACTACTAAATATACAGCAGGTAGAACTTTGCTAGAGCACATGGTTTTTAAAAAAATCTTGATCCGGGTTAATGACACCCGATATAAGGCTATATAGGCGGGCATTTCAGAGACGATGTACGCACAAAACACACACGCACACACACACACACACACACACACACACACACACACACACACACACACACACACACACACACACACACACACACAAACACACATATCTATGTACATATGTATAGGTATTGTTCCCCATCAGTGACAGCAATGTGGAAATTCAACGAGAAAGCTGCCGTAAACGGGAAGTTAGCCGTCAATGGGGAACTTCAAAATTATTTCTTCCTTAAAACAAAAATTTTAATGGTAAAAGCTGCCATATAAAAAGAACAGATTATTTTCTTTTGTTTAAGGTATAAAGCTGATTTTTAATTGGAGCACCACGTTGTGTCAACTGCTTATTAATGTGGACCCAATTGATGATTTTTTCAAAATTGTGATATTTTTCGCGCAGAATATAAAACAATGAGTTGTCTGAAAATATTTTTAACGCAAAATATACTTTCTGTAGAGTAAGTATTCATTATTCAGATATTCATACATAGCGTAATATTATAAGGAAAAGAAATGCAAACATTCAACATTTTGGCAAGCTTTCTGGAGGCGTATATGACAGAAAAATTGCAGCAATAATATTGAGCTTCGAACACCTTACACGAACGCCTTTGCTTAATATCTAAACCAAATTTGGCACTGAAACAAGAAACGATACTCTCAGAATAATTTTTATGACAAACCACACTCAGACGACATTTTGCGAAATAAGAAAGGCTCCCACGTGACTAAAAAACTTTTTAGCTCCGAAATATTTTAGCAATTCACTGTTTTCAATGGACTAAATGAGCACAATTTTTTTCTAGTACATTTGAGATAGTCGCCGAAATGGCTGGGACGTTTGGTGTGGAACGACCGAGGAGTGAGTGAAACTTTGGTTAACCACCTTCATATTGACATTTTCAACCGTTTTTTAATATAAAAAGCGGGCAGAATAAGTTTTCCGAATGCTCGTCGTCACGTGAGGTCCCTTTACCGCCTAGCGAACCACGAGCTCGTGGCATCCGCGATTAGCTCCGACAACGCGTTGCCGGAGCTAATCGCGGAGGCCGCGAGGCACTCTTCGTACTTCTCCAACTCGTCGGCAGGTGCCGCTAAGCCCTTAGCTAAAAACGTTTATGCTGCCTCTCATGACAGTAAAGTTCAATGTCTATCTGTCTGTCTACCGCTCATGATTATCGGGTCATGCGATAAGCGAAGGCGGTGCCACTGTTCTGCTCTGTGCAAACGAAGGCACATCTGCACATTTCAAGTTAGAAAAGATTATAATAAAAAGTGTGCTGCATTTCAACGCTAATATAGAGACAATGATTAGCGTGCACCAGTAAAAGGTCACTTGATCGCAAACAAGCTCGTCACCACTTTTTTGCTGCGAGAGGCGTCAGATGTAATTTTGAGTGAAGAAATAAAAGTGTAAATCCGCGTTTAACGAGAAGAACAGGGTTAGCTTTAGGCAATACAATAGACAATCTTTCGATTAGTGGGGTTATATCAATTGATGTTCTGAGCGGTTGTCTGTACCTTTAACGTCTGTAGCCAGATGTGGGATCAGTTCAAGACGCCAGGTTGACTACCCCTGCACTCTTCGATCCCTTTCTCTGTGTGAATGCGAGAATGGGAATAAAGACGACCAACAACACATATTTCATCCGAAACGTACCATGGAATTGAAAATCTTGTGAAGCTTCACGACCAAATTTTATAGGAGAGCCATAAGCGTTGACTGCTGCATTATCCGAAGATTGGTACCTTACAAAGGTCTTCAAGCCAAAATAATAAATAAGAAGTTTAACGTCTCGAATTACCTGACTGGTTATCTGATGTTTGTAACGTGCACCTAAACCGAACAATTTGTGGCGTGGTTACATGGATGAAGGTGCATTTTCGCTATGTCTTCGTGCTCCGCGCGCAAATTTATATCCATGACGCCGGCAATACTAACAGAACAGGCAAATCGCCCAGAAATCCTGATCAGCCATTAAACGTCTTTTACTGGTGACAATGACACGATGTTCTGCCAACTGTTACGGGTACTCCCGCTTACTTTCACACCATAAGAAAATATATTAAAAGTTATGCTCGCCAATTCGGCCCAGGGGTATACCTACGTATGCAGTATAATTATTAAACAACGGAGACTTCAGGGTTTAAGTTTTTTGTCAAAGGTCCTTTAATGACTGAATTATTACATGCATGAGGGGAAGGTATCCTCACAGGATTGGTGTGCTTGGAGTACAACGTGATAACAAGTATGCTCGAGGAATATCACGAGAAGATGGATTGTCTTGAGAAGCGTACATGAGGCATATCTTAAGGAACAGAGACTACAGAACTGAAAAAGGAATGTTGTGGTTGAAGCGATGTTCAGCGATGAGAGCGATGTTCAGAGAGGAAAAAGTGTGCAGTAGGGCATGCAACATTGTAACTCATAAATTAAAATTTCAATTATAAGAAAGACTTCATGGTCAGGTGAGTGGTTTCTTGAAATTTCACTAACCTTTCGCACGCGGAAATTATCTCATGGTTCTCTGCGCGTTTTTCTCGTTAGCCACTTCCTGATCAGTGACTTTCGGGGTGCAAGGCCTCGAGAAGTACGTATAAGAAGGTAATTTATTTCTTGGGTTTTACGTGCTATATAATACCGTGACGTAGTTTTTCCACATGATGTATAAATGGTTCTTATAAAATAGAAATATAAATAGTTGATCAGTATAAGTGTGTCGGTGTTGTATTTTCTTCAAGTATGTCACGGCAACTCATGTGAACCACGTTATTAAATGATTAGCCAGAATAACTTGCCGTGTTAGTTGCATTAAATACATTATTCCTAAGTCGAATAAAGTGCTGATTTACAACTATTAATTTTTATTCTCACATTAACTACTGGCAGCTTTTGTGGGGCAGTGCATCATCGTTCGGTCTGCAGAAAATATATGTTTTTCAAAAGAAGGTTCATCGTAACACTGGCGCAGCGAAGTAGGGGTTAAGGGAGGTTTAACTCCCCCCCCTTCCCCCCACCCTAAACTTTCCCATTTTGCATGTGCACATATACATGGACACATACAAAACACTTGCACGACCGTACATAAAGTATGAATACTCCACTTCCCCCCACGCCCATTAAAGAAAATTTCTGGCCATGCCCCTGCTTCTTAATGTATTTAGCAGGAATGACGAAACCATTGAACATATTTTATGTCAGTGCCCTCAGTACAGCTCTCAGAGACAGTGCCTCTCAGCAGTGTTTGCTCGCCTCGACGACCACCCGCTTTCCGAGCAGTCAATCTTGGAATGTCGGAAAGATCGAGCTTCACGCCAGAAAGCAACGAAGGCGCTGATGAAGTTTCTGCGAGCGACCCGCCTGGTTGAACGATTGTGACACTCCTGTGTGTGTGTGTTTGTGCTTCCCTCCCTCCCTATCCCATCCCTCTCTTTCTAACTTTTCTGTCTCCCCTTCCCCAGTGCAGGGTAGCAAACCAGATATGTTTTCTGGTTAACCTCCCTGCCTTTCCGCATTACATTTCTCTCTCTCTAGCAGGACACCTTTAATGGTTTTTTTTTTGTTGAGAATGGCATAATCAAAATCTTTCATTTATATCAGTACAGCCTAAACGTCCGCTTTAGCTCCGCCACGGTGGTCTAGTGGTTGTGGCGCTCGACTGCTGACCGGAAGGTCGCGGGATCGGATCCCGGCCGCGGTGGCTGCATTTTCGATGGAGGCGAGAATCTTTGAGGCCCGTGTACTTAGATTTAGGTGCACTTTAAAGAAACCCAGGTGGTCGAAATTTCCGGAGCCCTCCACTACGGCGTCTCTCATAATCATATCGTGGTTTTGGGACTATATTATTTAAACGTTCGTTTTAAAACAGATACAAAAATAATGTAAATCACATTCGATATCTCTCAAACTTCGGAAGAAAAGAACACTAGTTAACATTTCAGACAACCTGAAAACTGGTTGGTGGCGACAGTACGCATCGGGCGGGATTTCATTAGAAGGGGCAGAACAGAAATATGCTGCGTTGGAAATAGTCTTGCATTACCGGTAATAGTTGCCGTTTATGCGGCATGGGAATTGCTAGGTTCTCGTCAAGTAAGCGGAAGGCTTGTTTTAATAGCGTATAGATAAACAGGGGTGCTGTGTATCTGCGTTGGTAATAATTGATGTCCATAAATTGCGAAATGTTTCATTATTTTCTTCTGCGAAATGTGAAATGCAATTGCAATACCGTACCGTTACTTTTTTTTTTTGCTTCATGCCATTGCCCGAGATATAGCGACTGCAATAATTTCCTGAAGTTATATGGAATGGTGATTAGTGAGACTGTTATTCTTGGCGGCGACATTCGCGGGATCGCGGGATCGAATCCCGGCCGCGGCGGCTGCATTTTCGATGGAGGCGAGAATCTTTGAGGCCCGTGTACTTAGATTTAGGTGCACGTTAAAGAACCCTAGGTGGTCGAAATTTCCGGAGCCCTCCGCTACGGCGTCCCTCATAATCATATCGTGGTTTTGGGACGTTAAACCGCATGACATGACATGACAAGAACTTTATTGGAGTCGTGGGGAACTCGAACCTGGGGAGCCGGAGGCCCCCAGGTTATTATTATTATTATTATTATTATTATTATTATATTATTATTATTATTATTATTATTATTATTATTATTATTATTACTATTATTATTATTTTTATTAGTAATATTATTATTATCATATTACTAATATGCCTAGATTCGAAGTCGCGATCTCGTGAAAAGCGGCACGCAGAGCCACTGTACGACCACGGTATACCTGTCAATGCAAACATGCTAGAGCAAGAAACAGGTACAGGGGTGGTCAAAAGTTCCCAGGCCGCAACGCCCGGCCGCGGAGCAGCGGCACGCTGCTATCGGGGCGCTGCCATCGCTATCACGCCTTCGCGCACGCTGGCGTCCAGCGTGTGCGTGGAGGCGGGGGTGGGGGGGTGTATCCCTCTCTCTTTGTTGCTCCCCGTCATAAGAAGCTAGGTATAAACAACTACTGTGCAGCGCTGCTTATTCCACTAAGGTGTTCAAACGAGCCCGAACACAAGCTCTTCTGAATGCTTTTCGGGCTCCGACCATGCTCGTATGCAGCGAATCGGCCTGCGCAGACGGCTGAGCCACCGCAGTGCCAATGGAATGTTAAACGCAAGATATTGTTTTTCAGAAAGCCGAAAACCACGGTAATGTATATGGTGCCTAGCTAAATGTGGCCGCAATGATGATGCGTCAGTTTTCCGGAAGACTGCCGCCTCGCTACACGCTGCACAGTAGCAAAACATCGAAGAGCGGGCAGTGAGGGAACATGACGTACCAAGTTTATACGTCGCTTTCTTATCAAACAGAGCGAGAAAGGGAGAGTGATGCACTCCCCCGCCTCTCCCCCCTCCCCCCCCCCCCTTCACGCACACGCTCGACGCCAGCGTGCGCCAAGGCGTGATTGCGATGACAGCGCCCCGATAGCAGCGAGCTGCTGCTCCTCGGCCGGGCGTTGCGGCCTGGGAACTTTTGACCACCCCTGTACATCTGTGGGGTGGACAACTTTACATATTCAATTTTTAGTCAAAACTGATCAATGTAAATGACGTATAAAGTGTAGGGGCGAACGCCCTAATCTATGGCATGTCTTTTCATCCGAGTATATGCATTGTTTAAATCGTAAGAATATCCTGCGCACATTACTATAAACTTGAATGAACTTGGTTATAACTTGCGGTCAGTAACTTTGTATGACATTTTTCAAGAACGGATTTAAATCGCAGTGGTAGTAAAACTGTTATAAAGGCTAAAAGTATGTTTGCTCTTTGAGGGATGACCACTTTACTACTTTCTGAAAAGTAGAACCGTACATAATAGATGATTAACAGTGTTGTCTTATTCCCCATTTTGAAGACATTTCCGATCTTCCTTCAAGGGTTAAGCTTCTTTAGAAACGCACATTTTCTTCATTCTTTGCACGTACTTACAGTCTAGCGCTTCAAACTGTGATTCAGCAGCTGATTGACTTCTGGTTCTTCACTACCACAGACCACCGCATTCCGTGACTGAGTTTAGGCGTCACGTTCTTTTTTGTGCTGAGTCATTTAACGGGGAAAGTTTTTGTTTGCCAGAGATGTCAAGCAGAGATGTGGCCCTGAAACGTGCGTATTAACGCGGTAGCGTTAAAGAGCTCGTTTCGCAGAAACTCCGGTGTCGGCGTCGTTGGTTGTGAGCGAAAAATCAATAATTGTCCGTGAGCGAAAACTCGACAAAGATGCAAATAAAATAAATAAGAAATATATTTGGTTCGAGTGAGAATCAAACCCAGGCCGTCTACGTGGCAAGCAGGCATTCTACCACAGAGCCACGCCATTGCTTGAGAGAGCTTCGAAAAAGCACTATATGAATGTATTGTAGGGGAAGAGTCTCCTTAACGCATGTAATATTGCGTGGCAGAAGCGTAGAATCGCGCCAGGCTTCAAAAGATGTGAATTGCGCAGCGAGTGGGTGTTTTAAACGCCCACCCATCACAAAGCGCCCAGACATATTTAATCATCATCGCCAGCAAAAGCATCAACAAAGTGAGCAGCTGCGTAAGTTCGCGTGTTGCCTTACGGACGCGTAGTGGGCGCTTCGCTGATTCTGAAAAAGAAGAATTAGGAAGTAGTGGGCACTGAGCAGCTGTACTTGCTTAGGTTTTTCAAACAAAATGTCCATAGTTGAAATAAAGGTTGGTTATAGGCCACCAATGCACCGGCGAAGGAGATGGCTGACAGAGATACTGGCATTTTGAAATAGCAGGAACATGTATAAATGGCTGGACGGAATGATCCCGGAGTACTGTTGAGAAAGTTATCCGGGACAGTCTTTTTCTGCAAGTGTAAGTACTGCCTTCTCTTCCGTAGTTATTTTGTGTGCGAAACCAGTTTGTGGACAACTCTATGAGCTAGAACTGGCATACGAGGACATGAGCGTATGGCCTATGCCATGGTGTTAGAATAGGTTAGGTGTACCGACGCTCCGCCTCCGCCGCGCAGCCTTCCCGCCGAACACGGAGACGCGCTTCGCATTTTTTTTCCGACAGGCTGCGCTGGGTGTATCGAGGCTTCCGGTCAGCCGCTTCACGGGGGCCGCGTCGCTTGCAAAGCTGCATTTGCGACAAACTCTTCAACTGCTGGCCGTTCGTTTTTTATCAGGGTAACCGCACATATCACTCTCATTTGAAAGTAAATGCACAACACCAAGAAAATTCGGTGCGGTAGCCAGCAGATGGAAACACATAGAAAATATAGCTTCTGCAAACAGCGATAATGAGTTGACAGGTGAACACGAATTTCAAAAATATTTTAGCTCAAGCACAAATAAGGCCAACCGTGGCAAATTGGTGAGGTCGCCGGACGAACCGGGTTAATAATAATATCTGGTTTCTTACGTCCCAAAACCACGATAGGATTATCAGAGACGCCGTTGTGGAGGGCTCCGGGAATTTCGAGCATGTGGTTTCTTTACCGTGCACTGACATCGCACAGTACACAGGTCTCTACCATTTCGCCTCCACCGAAATGCGACCGCCGCGGCCGGGATCGAACCCGCGACCTTCGGGTCAGCAGCCGAGCACCTGATCCACCGTGGCGGACCGAACTGGGATAGTCAAAAGAAAAAAAAAAGCTATTTCTTGAAAAAGAAAGCGGGGCCGAAGGGGGGGGGGGGAGGTGGGGTGACGTTTCACTAAATGATGGTTGTGAGAAGAAAGCAACACATTTGACAATGGTAGGTTAAAAATTCCTCTCATGGGTTGTTGTGAATGCACCAGATCGGATGGATTCAAGCAGCCGCCTTTGCAACGTTTACACGTGCTGGCTGGGGCGTGGTAATGAAGGTTAACGTCCGTTTAACGACCAATCCATCATCACTCACCATGTGCCATTCTGATTGTGCCTCACGTTATTCGTCACAGACATGCTGTTTGTTGCAGAAGTACAACTTTGTGCCCTGCTCTGGGTGCACAAACGTGAAATGGTCGTGCTCGTTTCCTTTTCAGCGTCCTAACAATTTGCTTTCCAGTTCCTTCTTTCGGGAATGACAGGAATTGAGAGTGAGATTGAAAGTGGGCGACAGCTCACTTTATTGTGAGCTGTCGCCCACCTTATTGCATTCTCTTTCAATCCTGTATTTTCCGACGTGTTAGCGGCGCGTCACGTGCTAGTGCACGCTCCGAAAGACCTAAATAGAGTTATTCTATTCCATTACATTAGAGCATTCGTCTTCTCACAAATGTTTACGGAATTTGCAAATAAGCGGTTCGTAGTAAAGGATTCTGTAGGGTCCCTTGATCTCATATGCGAAATGCCCCTTACACATGATACCTGCTCTTTATATGATGCTGACCGCAAATACATCAATTAATTTTTCGAGGGCAAATGAAGGGTGAATTCAACACGCGTCGTGCAAGTGCAGATTTATTTTTGTAGACAAAATGCGGGCACGATCGCCTAGGCCATGGTGTTGCCGAGGCCGAAGGTGGTGTTTATGAGCTTCACGCCGCATGCCGAACCGTCATGCATAAAACACTACTAAGTCTTTATATCTAACTTATGTATATGATATTACAATACCACACGATCCTCACAGGGCCTTGCGATATCGCTAAACACGCTAAAATACCGAATGTTAGAAGCGTCAGGTTTGCACGGGGTATAGCCAGGCGGTCACCGTCCCGCGCGCGGCTCCATTCAGCAAGAAAGGAAAGAGGTCCCCGATTTCTCCTCATTCCAACGCGCCGTCGCTCCCCCTTCTAACACCGTGGCCTATACGATTATCAAGTCATGACATCAGTAACATGGCATGCTGGCCGCGTACGCCATGAAATCCTTTCCGTTTCATATTATACCGCGAAACCTAGTTTAAGCACCCAGTGGTAAACAAAAGCACTCGTATAAAAAATTGAGAACCATCCCGGAACGCAAAGAAACCGCGTGTACCAAAGTACATTTCACAGCTTCCAGCATCGACCCATTGGCCACCGGACTTAAGCTACTCGTCCTGGTTGTTGGAGCTACCAACTATTGAACCGTCAATAGAAGGAATTCGCAGTAAGCATCACGTGCCAGCCGTTGCCGCACTGCAGTTGGCCTTACTTCACCTGTTTGACGGGTACCAAGGCTACACTCTGTGTATACACTGATGGCTTCGTTACCAAAGAGACTGCGACATCAACATTTATCATTCCGGAGTTACATGAAGAATACGCATGTCGGCTGGGTCATCTTGCCTCTTCAACAACATTACAGCTTGTAGCTATTTTGCTAGCCGTCGGCTTTATTAAACTGTCAACGACGCCAAGAAGGTGGGTCGTAATCACGGATTCCCTGGTGGCTCTTGCATGTGTAGAAAATACGACTTCAGGAAACATCGATATACGCATAGCATACGTTATATTAAAAGAGCTTTCAGAAGCTGCAAAGTCACAGTATCATGTGGTATTTCAGTGGGTTTCGCGTCACTGCGAAATCAAGATAAATGAAATGGCAGATAAGTTGGCAAAAGCCGCTCATCATTATCCGCAAACCCGCCTCATTCCTACATCACAATGCGACATACACCTTATATTACGAAGAGTAAAACGTGAATTCTGTTTGTCCACCTGGTTCTCAGACAGCACAAAGGAATCGATCTTTCACGCTGTTGACCCTAATCTTCAGTGCCAATTAACCCCTCAGCTCCGGCGACGTATCGACACACCCATGCATCGCCTAAGACTCGGAACTGCTTTCACAAAGCACTTTCTATTCCGGATTCAGCGTGCGCCATCGTCAACATGTTCGTGCGGCCACGACGACGAAGATGTGCATCATCTGTTGCTCGACTATTCCATGCACATCACACAGACAGTGACTTGAACAGGAACTTCACTCGCTGGACTTGGAGCGAGCGTTTTCGTTGGCAAAAATACTAGGCCCATGGCCATATCGGATAAATCACAAAGCACTGAAAGCGCTTCAACGTTTTTTTGATGACATCAATATTTCCGATGTATATTGAGCGGACTACATTGAAAGTGTGCAGTGCGATTTTATGTGTGCTCTGTTCAAACGAGAACTTTTGAATTTACCAAATGTAAGACTGTATATATGTATATATCTTACTTTTGTTTCTTAATTTTTTATATCCTAACAACCACGTAAAAAGGGGCAGCCGTCGCAAGCAACGATGATGACCACTCTTTAATTTATTTTTATTTCAATAATCACGAAAGAGGCTCTCAGCCATGCAATTTGATGGCGTCACAATTGCTGTTAGGTGTACAAGCGCGTGACTGTTGTTTATTGGTTACAGGAGAAGTCTTAGCTGGTGCCAGGTCAGTAGACAGGGGAGGGGGGGGGGAGGCGAGGAGCCCGGGCTCATCCCGAAATGTTGGTGAAGTATGCGTTAAAAAAAATAAATAATGAAAATAGGCGTTTTTTTTTCAAATAATCCAGCTTTTCAGCAAGTCCCCCCCCCCTGAAAAAAATTCCTGCCTACGGGCCTGGCTGGTGCTTATACGATGTACGGTTTTGGTCCCACTACGGAGAAGTACTTCCCACGAGTGAAGTCTGACACATCGCTACTTTAACTTTCTCTAAAGAGAACAGGAAATGAAATACACTATTACACGACAACGGTGCGTGACACGGAAGTGATATAAAAGTGAGTTGCCGATGGCTATATTAACGTGGGGCGAAATGAATACAAAAGCACCCGTGTACTTAGATATAGGTACGCGTTAAAGAGCCCAGGTGATCAAAATTAATCTAGACGGCGTGCCTCACAGTGGTACTCCCCCACTGCAAAAAATCTAATAAATTTTAAACAGATAAAATCCCAAGGCAGGAGAACCCGTCGGCAAGCTAGAAGAGAGAGTTGGCAAAGATTTATCTCGGGTTTCAACTCCTACGTGGAGGAGGCTAAGGTATGGAACAGAGTTAGTAGGATCAAAGGCCGACAAACACCCGCTCTTCCTCTAGTGAACACACATGGTGACTCCTTGGAAGATCAACATAACTTCCTGGGCGCACATTTTGAACATGTATCCAGTTCTTCACACTATTCAGACACCTTTCAAAGATACAAAACACAAAGAGAACGACAGAAATTAGAACGTAGAAGTGCGAAAACTGAAGGATACAACCAACCTTTCTGCTTAGCAGAGTTGCAGGCAGCACTGAGCTGCTGCAACAATACTGCCCCAGGTTCCGACCGTATAATTAATATATGAAATGTTGAGAAAGTTGCCCCAAGAAACACAAAGAACTCTCCTTTGCCTCTACAACGCCGTGTGGTTCTCCGGTAAAATCCCCACTGCATGGAAAGAAGCCATTGAAATTCCGATTCTGAAACAGGGGAAGGATCCATCTTCTGTTTTGAGCTACCGATAAATAGCACTAACGAGCTGTCTTTGCAAAGTATGTGAAAAAATGATAAACCGCCGTTTGCTACACTTCCTAGAATCGAATAAACTGCTTGACCCCCATAAGTGCGGGTTTCGAGAGGGTAGATCCACGACTGACCATCTCATACGTATTGAAACACAAATTCGCGAAGCTTTCGTCCATAAGCAATTCTTTCTGTCTGTATTCCTTGGTATGGAGAAGGCATACGATACCACGTGGCGCTTTGGAATTTTAAGAGACCTCTCACATCTGGGCATACGCGGCAGAATAGAAAGCTATTTGTCGAACCGTACATTCCGTGTTCGAGTGGGAAATGCTTTGTCACGGCCATTCGTTCAGGAAACTGGAGTGCCTCAGGGAGGGGTGCTCAGCTGCACGCTTTTTATTGTTAAAATGAACTCCCTGCGTCTGTGCATCCCACCCAGTATGTTTTATTGTACATATGTCGATGATGTACAGATAGGATTTAAATCGTGCAATCTCGCTATCTATGAACGGCAGGTTCAGCTTGGTCTGAACAAGGTGGCCAAGTGGGCAGGCGAGAACGGCTTTAATCTAAATCCACAAAAGAGTACTTGCGTCGTATTTTCCAGAAAAAGGGGTATGCACCCTGATCCTGACATTGACCTCCAGAGTCAACGTATACCTGTTAAAATGGAACATAAATTTCTGGGGTTAATTTTGGACGCAAAGCTAACCTTTGTGCCCCATATAAAGTATCTAAAAAATAAGTGTATGAAAACATTCAACATTTTAAAGGTGCTATCACACACTACATGGGGTAGCGACAGGAAGTGTTTAATGAGCGTTTACAAAAGACTCATGCGCTCATGTCTTGACTATGGAGCCATAATTTATCAGTCTGCCTCATCAAGTGCCTTGAAAATGCTGGACCCCATCCATCACTTAGGTATTCGGTTATCTACAGGTGCTTTCAGGACAAGCCCTATAGAGAGCCTCTATGTGGAATCAGACGAGTGGTCACTCCATTTGCAGAGATCATACTTATCTTTTCTGTACTTTCTCGAAGTGTATGCAAACAATGACCATCCCACATATTCTACCATAAACGATTTGTCCAGCTCTCGCCTATTTCAGAATCGTGGCTCAGTGAGAAAGCCGTACTCACTCCGAGTGAGAGCCCTTGCTGAGGAAATGGATGTCCCACTTTTTGAATACCGTCCTATGAGCACCGCTATTGGTCTGCCACTGTGGCAGTGGCAGCTTATAGACTGTGTCGTATCCTTTGTTGAAGTCACAAAGCACGCCCCAGTTGTACATATTCATATGTACTTTTTAGAACTTCAGCACAAGTATTCGTGCCCTGAATTCTATACCGATGCGTCGAAGTCTCACTCTGGCGTCTCTTACGCGGCGGTTGGCCCATCCTTTTCCGACGCAGGAGTGCTGCACCCTCAAACAAGTATATTTACAGTTGAGGCTCACGCGATTTTGGTAGCCGTTAAGCACATCCATGAATCTAAAATACCTAAAACAGTTATATACACCGATTCTTTAAGCGTTGCGACGGCTTTAAGAAGTTATAAGATCCACAAAAATCCGGTAATTGTGTCGCTGTACTCTCTCTTGTGTGCTATGTACGCGGCCGAGCAGCGCGTCGTGGTGTGTTGGGTGCCAGGGCGCCGTGAAATAGAAGGAAATGTGCTGGCTGATCAGCTTGCGACATCAGTCTCTAGAAAAGCTGGGAACTCCTCACTGACTGTACCTGTAATGGATATGAAGCCCTACATTCGCAAAACACTCCGAAGCTACTGGCAGCGCTTGTGGGATGCCCAAAGTAACAACAAGCTTCACACTATCAAGCCACGTTTAGGTAACTGGCCACCCGCCACACAACCCCCCCCCCCCCCTTAACAACTCCCCCCCCTCCCCCATTACCATTCGAAAGGGAGCTCCAATTCTGTTATCCAGAAGGATAAGAGTTATCGAGAAGGATAATGGTAAAACAGGTGTACGATCAGCGAAGGTTAAACGAGCACCATTTGCAGTAAAGATGTCGTTCATCCTGTTGTTACTGTGTTTACTTTCTGGACTGCAGAGCTTCCTGAACCATCCAGAGATGCGTGCGGCAACCACCATAGTGTTGGCTTCGTTGTCAGGTAAAGGCACCTCATTGATCACCGTGTCGCCCATTGTATTCAACACATCCGCGACGTGCTACGTGAAATTGGGTTATAAAGTCGAACACGCATATATCGAACTCGCTAAAAAACGGGAATCAGTTCGACATATCGTAAAATCCGATATTAAACTTTTAAAGAAGTTACCGTATTTCAACTGCAAATTGCGATGCGCAAGTTGGCTTCACGGCACTGCTTGACGATAATGCGAGGAACGCGGCTTTCCGCAACACGCGGTAATTTTCTTGTTTTTCTTTTTCCGCGGTTTGTAATAGGGGATGCGGGTTATATGTAGGCGCGGGTTGTAGATGAGAAGATACGATATCGATATGAACTGCGACCGACTATCTATCTATCTATCTATCTATCTATCTATCTATCTATCTATCTATCTATCTATCTATCTATCTATCTATCTATCTATCTATCTATCTATCTATCTATCTATCTATCTATCTATCTATCTATCTATCTATCTATCTATCTATCTATCTATCTATCTATCTATCTATCTATCTATCTATCTATCTATCTATCTATCTAGCTAGCTAGCTAGCTAGCTAGCTAGCTAGCAGGCTGTCTACGTCTGGGCGCTGTTATGATCGCTTCCTTAACTTCGTGTAGATCAAAACTGGCATGGGAGGGTAAGAGCATTTGACGAATAGGACTGTCGCGTCATAACACGAATGACGTGCAAATCCTGTCGCGTACGTCGTTAAACCCTTCCCTCCAGACATGCGTGGCACCTACCCGAATATTTGGAGCTGGGGTATATGGGTATGCGCCACAGGTGTTTGACAGCTACCCAGGGACGGCGAGAACACACATTGGTAATTTAATAGCGAGAGTGTTAAGAGAAACCGACATCGGCAGCGTTGACCTGACGAATGGAAAGAACAAAAATTATGATCCCAGCAGGAATCGAACCCAAGCATTCGGTGGGGCAGTCAGGCATTCTACCACAGAGCCACGCCAGGCCTATGCACTGCTTTAGAGAAACAGCAACAGCCTAAGCAGCCGTAATGTCGGTGTAACGTCAATTGTGGTTGTTGTGCTGGCTATCTAATTTTACAAGAAAGCAACAAACACTACATATGTACTCCTACGATACAGGCGTCATATCAGATTAACGTTTATGGTTCCAGTATTGGCTCCGCTTTTACAGCAGTGTAATTGACATTACATCTGTATTCCTAGATTCATCAAGCTATATTGAAGCATTTTTTGACCCCGTAGGAACACATTAACGTAAGACTGCACCGTAAAGTGCACTTAGTTTCGATAAAACTGACGCGTGTATTCTAACGTGAGGGCTGACGTTACGTCGCACCATAAGATACCCTTTAAACGCCAATGTTGTCGACGTGCCTGGTAAGCCCGCGATGTGCACACAGCTACTACACTTACAAAAACACGTCCATGCACCTCGTAAAACGTGGCTCAAAGCCATAAAATACAGCATAGAAGTACTCGCTGACTGCTTTGCACCGACTACGACTAGGTGTGGCATTCACTCGCCGTTACCTACACCTTATCGGCCGTGCCGACAGTCCCCATTGCGAGATGTGTGGCACTGCTGAGACTATCGAACACCTGCTGTGCGTCTGCCCACGATACCTCACGCAAAGAAATTCAATGGCGGCCGTCTTGTTGGTATCGAAGCAATAAGTTTCAAAAAAAGTTCAGTTGGGACCACCACCATGTCATCAGCGCGATATTCTGAAAGCGCTGAACATGTTTTTGCGCGATACAGAGCTCGACGAGAGACTGTAAATAGTTTTTGGACATTCAAGGACTTACTTCGTCGCCACTTTTCTCCATTATCATCATCCGCATCTTCTCTCCTCTCCCTATACTACCACTCTCCCATTTCCTAATGCTGAGTAGCAGGCCAGAACATTGATTCAGGCCGACCTCTCAGCTTTTCTGCCATAATAAACCTTTTCTCTCTTCCGCTTTGCATGAAACCGATTCCCACAACGCGTGAGATGTGCCGAATTTTCGTAGCAGATTTCGCTTCAATATAATTCTGCTACGCGGTAGTGAATATGCAGTGCATTGTGGTGAATCATTAATGCCGTTCAGTAGGGCTGATCAAAATTTCAACGGGGCAGGCACGTGTTTCGTAATTAAATACGCCATGTGCCATCTTTTCTCACTGCACAAATACAGTTATCTAGTAATTTGACTGCCAGACCGTCATAGTCGTTTACACCGTGATTGTGAGAATAGATCCTCTTGACAATTTACAATTGTGCTTCTGTGCATTACGACTTCGCACAACTAATGGTGGTGTCTATGGTACTTTAAATGAAAACAAAGTTCTAGCTGCCGAAGCTGGAAGTGATCTTTCATGTGTGTTTTTAACACGAGAGCAGAATCTAGATTTTACATGTCGACGCGCAAGCTAATAGAGCCCACGCGCGATGTTCACAAAAAAGAATACTCCACAATCAGTTGTTCAATATACATTGCAGGAAAGGTAGCTTTACAATTATAGAAAGGCTTACAATGGCAAAGCTTTATTTTCGCCATCTTCTGCGTAGCCCTTTTTTAATTGTGCATGTGAGCACACGCCATATCCTCACACAGTGCAGCCGTCGCGCATATTGAATAAGCATGTATTAGGCGCTACGGTTATGCCTACTTTTCTGCACATTACATGCGTCCCTCATGAAAAATATGTTTCACCGAATGACAGTCTTCGTGTAGCTGTATAAAATGACAATACTGTAACAGACGGCCAGAGCGCTAGGCATCAATGCAGTGCACACCATGGAAATAGTTTCATAAAGCTGGACTGCACAACCGACTCTTTTGAAATGCGTATACTTGAAAATTTAAATGAAGTCGTAAAGTGGTAGCTACTGAACGCCATTGAAGCTTTTCACATTGCAACCCTACCAAAACACACAGTTTCCATTGAGTGGTTGCATTGAATTTATTTGAACAAATTTAATAAAATTTTAATGCCACAGTAATTATATTTCTCTTCCAGTCTGTGCTCACTTGCTTGCAAATCCCATTCGTGGTAGTGAAGGTAAGATATCCCTTTATTTGTACAGCTTAAAGGGGCTCACTAACTATGAAGCGAAACCCGACTTTAAGAATGCGTAGAAAAACGACAATTAATTCAAAAGGTATATGCACATATTTTTTATATAATATATCCTACGAGGCGCGGGATATATTGGTAGCTTTTCAGTAAAGCGTCTGCAACGTGACGTGAACTTCAGGAATTATTTGTTTTTGTTATCTTCATTTGGTAGAGTAACATTGATGAAATCCGAATAAATGATCGCTTGTCAGGAGTTGCATGCTGCCCAAAATGACAGAATGAAGCGCAGTGTTGCATACTTTGTAACACAATAATAGAATTCACTGGAGACGCATGGCTGCAAGTACAATGAAAATGATAGATGAAAACTGGAAAATAGAGGTCGAATCTTTATGTGTCCACTTCTTTGGCAGTTACTCTGAATTAAAATTTGTATTCATAGTGTTCTGCTTAGTTGCCTCCTCCAAGACAATGATATGTCGGACGGCACGATATTTTTTATTCCCATTTGAAATATTCGGAGAAAATACGAATATTAAGCTCTACGGAAACATAGCAGACATGTTGTTTCCATGTACCCTCGAATGTTGTTGCAGCTGTACATTTTCTTGATTCTGCTTGTGTGCACTGACGGCAGTCTCCATTTGTTGTGTTTTTGTCGCTTTGTATCTGGTTGCTCTGAAAATGTGGGGCTACATATAATGCCCACTTGCAGCTCACGCTGTTGAACGCCCGTATTCACAGACCCGACATGACGGAAAAGTGGTATTAAAGTATATTTATTACAGAAGCCAACTTGTTTGCCGACACCACTTGAGTATGGTTGTCATCATACTCGGACGAAAAGAATCGACATGAGTCAACTGACAAACATATGTGCTTTTGCAAGAATACCACAGAAAAAAAAAATGTCTATGATGATGATGAAGTAAACTTTTAATTTGCCGAAACAGTGTTCCCGAGCTCGTAAGCTCGCAGTCACCTTAGGTGGGAGGGTCCCTCAGTCCAGGAATCCTCTGGCCGCGATCGCCTCCCGGGCCATGGCGACGAGTCCTCGTTGGTCGTCTAGGTGCCGTGCGGAGATCTTGGCCTCTCGCGTCTCGGCGAGGAGGTTGATGCGTGCGGTCGTTGCGGGCTTGCTATCAGCATCTTAGTGGCAATAAATTTTTCAATGAGAGATAAGAAAACGTTTGCCGTGGTTGAAAGCAGTTAAACGAACTTTGTCGAGCGATAGCTCGGTTTTTCTTTTCTTGTGAAAGGACGAGACCTTTGATTTGCAAAGGTTTAGCTTTATTGTATGTCATGGTTTATACAGAAACAATGAGAAGTACCGCCAGCGCCTTCGGCGCTGGCGGCACGAAAGACTGATCTTTAAATGAAATTGTTAAACCATTCGTCGATGCATTCGAAGGTTGTATAAAACGGTATAGCCATGTCCTGACTTAAGTCTGCCGTCACCAAGTCGTGTGAGCACAAAAGAAGTGATAGCTTTAACGCACAGGTTACGCGTCTTTTAGATGTAGGTTGTCCTCGTGTTACAGTGGCCACTGTCACTGAACGGTAAAAGAAGTCCGTTATGTCAAGTCCGAGCATGGTTGCAGAAAGCGATAGGAAGAAACGTGTCCTAGGTATACCGTACATTCATTGCGTATCTCACAGGCTAAAGAAAGTAGGAAGTAGATACGGCGTTAATGTTGTTTTCATGTCTGCCAGTAAGCAAGGTAATATTTGTGCCGCTGCGCAGAGAAAGAGTGAGAGGGTAAGTAAGAAGCGAGAGAGAGAGAGAGAGAGCTCTTTATTGAAAGGCAGAGAATTTAGCCGGCGTGTGTAAATTCGCTGACTTGCTACTCTGCGTGGGGAAGGAGATTGGGGACTGAAAGATACAAAGAGAGAGAGAGAGAGAGAGAGAGATAGAAAAAAAAAATATATATATAAAGTTAAAGTAGAATAAAAAAGAGTTAAAAACGCAAACTGAGTTTCTTTGTATCTTGGGCGGGGACGTGTGCTGACAGTGACTTATTACGTGCTTTCAAGGTGCCATTAAAGTTTGTCGAGCTGACCGATGCTCTCTAAATATCTGAACAGTAGTTTCATCGCATGCCTCTGTTGCGTGGCGCAGGGTAAAGGGCCCAAGACAGAGTCAGTTGATAAAGTTTTTTGGGTCAGCATATGCATGTAATGTTCACAGAGCGGACCAATATTTGTTTCGTAAAACAAACCAACAAATTCATTGATTGCCGAACAAGTGTAATGTATAAGGTCCCTTTCACCTGCGACCGCTTCTACGTAAGAGAGACGGGCCGCTGCATTAGCCAGAGATTATTAGAACATAAGAGATCGCTAACCAGAGGCTCACCTTCTAATCTATCTTTACATTGTCGAGAGTGTAAGTGCACTCCAAAATTCGATGAATGCGCAGTTTTGTACCGGCATAGGAATGAAGAAACGCGCCTGATGATTGAGGCATGGCATATCAATAATAGTGGTAGCGCATGCGTGAGCCAACTATTCATTAACTTGCATAAATATGAAATCAAATGTCTTAACAGTTACCGTTCACGTAGACCCCCACGCGTGCCGGATTGATAGGTTTGCCTATTGCATAGGCATAAGCAGATACGTTTTCGTGCCTGCTTTCTTTTCCGGCGTTGGGCATCTCTTCAGTTGTTAGCGTTTGTGGTGTTGTGACTTCTTTCTTGTGTCCGTGTTTGCCCGCCTTGTCTTTTTAGAATGAATACTTACCAACTAGCTCAGCTGTCTGTTATTCACAGTCAAACCGCTAACTTTGTGAGTTCTGTAGCCGGATACAGCCCAAAAACAAAGCAGCGCCCCTCAAAACATAATTGCCGAGGAACTGCATCGACTGCTTGTAATGACGTCGTGGGTAATCCCCCATCGCTACACCGCAAGTAGCTAATAAGGACTAGTGGCAGACTTTTCTTATTATTCTGGCGCACAACCAGTTGGGACACGAACTGGTAGGGGGGAGTCTGCTTAAGGAAGGAAGGGGTAGTTCGAACAATGGTGTAGGTGTGTTAATAAACTGCTCTGTGTTTTCTTAACGGTGCTTCAGAGGGCTGCAGTTACTGGTGACGCGGACAATGAACGCGACCTTCCATGGAGCAGTGTGAGAATCCAGACGGCCTCAACCCTGGTCCTACTACAAATGGTGGTAGCAGCACCGACAACCCTCTGCGAGTGTCGTCGGTGCTACTACCACCATTACGCTATCGCAGCTATAGCTTGCCAATCCCGCGTTATGGTTCATTCAAGCTGAGAACAAGTTCCGCGTTCACTGCGTAACGTCAGAAGTTAGCAAGTATGAGCTACTCCTTGATGCGTTGTCGCTACAGGCAATGGCCGAGATACGCGACGTCGTCGTGCAACCCCTTGGTGAAACTCCTTATACGACGGTCAAGCAGACACTTCTTCGCCGACTCGTTCCGCCTACACATCGGCGCATTCAGCATCTCCTGAACAACGAAGAGCTCGGGGACAGACGCCCCACCCAGCTCCTACGTCACCTGCAGCACCTGAATGGGGGCCAGCCGGGCTTCTTGGACACATACGTATTACGCGAGCTGTTTCTACAGCGTCTTCCAACGAACGTGCGAATGGCTTTCGTCACAGCTCAGCATAAGTCCCGGTCGGAACTCGCAGCACTGGCTGACGACGTGATGTACGTTGCTCCGGCAGCCATAAACGCTGCCCGTACTTCTCAGGTTGCCGAAGCAGATTCTCTTCGAGAAATGGTTAAATAGCTCGCATCTCCAGTAGGCGACTTACGCCTGGAATTGCGAAGCACTCGCAACTTCAACGACCAACCCTGTCCACATCGACAACCTCCCACGTCGCGTTCTGTGCAACGACCGTTTCACCAAGCTGAGTGCAGTTTCTCAAGACAGGACCCATGCTACTATAACCGACTTTTCGTGCCGCGGCTCGTCAACGTGTGTCACCGTTTTCGTGGCGCAATGGAAATTTTCAGGCCGATCGTCAATAACACCAGCGGGTGATCACGGATAATCATCAAGCCGCCTCTTCTATATAACCGACCGGACCACAGGGCTGCGTTTGCTGTGGACACTGGAGCAGAAGTCAGCATAATTCCTGCTTCCAAAGCTGACCGGCGTCTCCGCGCAAAGTCAACTCCTCTACAAGCTATCAACTCTTTTCTCATCACATCTTACGGACAGCAGCCCCTGACCCTCGATCTCCGCCTCAAGAGAAGGTTGCAATGGTTATTTTGGATAGAAGACGTCCGCTGTGAAATTTTAGGGGCCGATTTCTTAAGGCATCTTAATCTGCTCGTGCACTTTAGCCGCTATCGCCTGGTGGATAACATTGCGGGATTATCGGTCAATGGTTTTCTGTCACACACTACGGCCCTAAAGCCCACTTTTTGAAACCATTTACCACATCGTATACAGCTCTGCTCAACGAGTTTCCGGAGATTACTACACAGTCTCCGATGGATAAGACCCCTAAGCACACTGTGACCCATTGCATCGCTACTACAGGCCCACCTGTTCACTGCCGCCCTCGTCGACTCAGTCCCGATAGACTTCGAGTTGCTTGCAATGAGTTCGAGTATATGTTGTAACTGAAGGTCATTCGTTCGTCATCAAGTTCGTGGTCGTCGACGCTGCACATTCCCCCTTATGAGGGCACGGCTTCCCCTAATGTTCGCGTTTTAGAGCATGACACCTCGTGCACGCAACGTGAATAAATAAATAAGTGAGTGTATATACGTAACGCTATTTAACGCTGAACATTTTGACAGAGTTGCCTATCTGGTTGGGTTAATAAATTAAGGCTTTCAAAGAGCTCCAACCAAAAAAGGGGTTTATTTCCCGACGTTTCGGAATCAACTCCATTCCTTCTTCAGGGGGAGTGACAGCGGAGGTGTCGAGGTGCAACTTTTAACTTCTCTCACGAACCAGCTGGGGAGAAGGAGGGAAGGCGCGTCTTCTTTGGTGGTGAGAGTATTGAGGGGGTTGTGGTTGCCGCGGTGGCTGCGGTTGCGTGGGCTGTGGATGTGCCCTTGTCTTTGAGCACTGCAAGTGCCGAGCTGCGACAGTTGTTAGTTTGCGCTCGACGTGTGTGTGTTTGTGTTCTTTTCGTACGTCCTTTGTGCTTGGGCAGCGCGCTGCAAGTTTTGAGGTGCTTGCCGTTCTTCGTGTGACATTTCAATTCGTTGCTATCGCATTCATTGCTTCGCCCTCGCGGCGAAATTGTGACTTTGTTTCTCGGAAAGAACAACCAGGCTGATTTTAGCACAACATAAATGTTTCATTCTGGAGTTATTTGAGGCGGCCTACAACATAATGTTAAACCGAATTGAGCAAGAATAAAAAGGCTGTCTAATTAAAGCAAATACCTAATTAGTGCTTAGTCATGAAAAAATACAGCTGTATTTACTCCAGACTACCACCAATATGCGTCAGGTGGAACTCCCCTAGAGTGCATGGTTTAAAAAAACATTTTGGTCGGAGTTAGCTGGGAAACCCGTCTACGACGACCACATCAGCATATGTTGGTCTTTACATAGGCAGTTGCTTTCTTTTTAAATGCCGTGACTTCGGAAAATATCTATTTGCAGAAGCTCCTATCGAAACAATGCAGATACACGCAGCGCTGCTATGCAGAAAGATCCCGCCAGGGGAACGCTTTTGCCAACCGGCGCCCGCTCTGAAGGGTAGGGCTTGTGGGTGTGGCACTTGTAGTGTCGTCACACTGCTTGCAAACAGGAAGATGTCTATCAGTTTGCGGATGCGGCAGCTGCTGGTTTTGTTTATTTCGTTGTGCTTCAGCGTGTACGACTATCGCCACCTCGGTGGGTCTAAGGATACGCACCACATGTTGGTAGAGCCGAAAGAAAGAAGGAACCCAAGCCACATGCAGCTTCGCTGTCGAAACGCATTCGGACCGCCCACTTTGCCTCCGTCATGACAAGATCAGATCACGTGATTCGGCATGGAATGCGACAACGGTTGCAACCTGGTGGATGGCACGCCTAATACCAAGAATAGCTTGTTCACTCGTTTGTCGTGCAGGCACTCATGTCATGGGCAGATTTGTCTCCAAAAGTTCGAAGGTATATAAGGTGCTAGTAAAGCACTCATTAACCATCCACCCTTTGAACTGGGCCTGCCGATGCCGGCAGGGCTACCACATGCTGTATTTCATCCTCAGAGCCTCAAGCGCGGCATATTTTGTCCTGTGGGGGCATTGAAGAGAAAATATCCAAGCCTGGCTGCCTGCAGTCATTACTACAAAGGCCCATACGCAGACAAGTGCAAATTATGCAAAAGACGGCGAAATTAAAACATAATATATTGACCTACCCTCAGGTGACCCGACCGGGCCTCGCACTAAATTATGAAGGGCAGTGGCAGATTGTGTGGTTCAGCTTGGCCGTTGAACACAAGTTTTGGGCTGTCCAGCTTTTAGCAGACGCCGCCAAAACCCAAGTGCTCGGTGCTTAGCTCGGTGCTGGATAAGAAGCGCCTTTTACTGAAAATGTTACAACTGATAAGACTTTATTTATGGCGAAGGTGAAACTCCGCTGAGGTAGCCGCAAGTATGCTGAGCATTTGCTGTAGCTCGCTCTAGCTCGGGCAACGCTCCGTCGCCGGAGCTAATCGCGGAGGCCACGCTGAACCTCTCTTTATTCAGTGCTTTACTCTTGTGTACATTTCTTTCAGAATATGACACCGAAGTGAAAAACACGAATAAAACTAATCATACTACAGAGACACCTCTCGAGCCTACCAAACTACCCGAGATCAGGCACGCGTGTGACACTGTTCCCCGTGCGGTAAGGACCGAATTCAACCAACATTCGTAAGAGACACCTTACGCAGTACGATACTGCCTTCTTCAACGAAGCTGCGCACTGCTGACGTGCTCTCACTGTGCCGTTTTTGTGTACATACGAGTCACAACGCCCGGGCAATATATGTACTGGACACCATTTTATATAGACGTGGCGCTTTAAAGAAGGTTGTGAGGCTTTCGAAAAAAACAAACAATAAGAAAACGAAATTGTGAGGTCACCAGTACTAGCTCTAGTTGGTAACAGATTTGCAGCCAGATAAATTCATCGGATGATGTCACTTCATCACCCGATTTTGCACCTTCACATTGTTGAAGTGAGGAATCGTCTTGCCCGGTAGGACGTCAATTACAAGCGAGTGTCACTGCGTTTGTCCGTACTCAATATGTAGCTTCCAGCATCAACGTATGCGCAAAACTCTATGTCACGCACATTGATTTGTTTTTTTCTCTCTTTCATAGCGTCTCCCACGTTAAGTAATCAGCGCCGGTTTGCATGCTGTATATGCCTATTCCGATTTTCGTTCGGCGCCAATGGAACCTCACCAGGTTCGGTCATTGCTGACAAGTGCGGCTAGTTAATCGCTGGGTGGCAGGCGCGTCTGCAAAGCATAAAACGCAGGAGCTGAAAACAACCAAAGTATAAAGCAAGAAGCCACGTGCCCTTCCCTTCGCCGTAGCCGTGAAACGGCAGTCAGTTAAATGTTACAAAAAAAGTATATCTACTTCACAGGCCTACTTCCTTGAACTTCCAACGGTCGCTTCGGAGCTTCCACGGTCGCTCCCGTTATTATCACCCATGGACTTTTATTGGCGACAGCACGTGATTTCGGTTATTTATCCAGTGCGCAGCACGCAGTTTGGTTTCTGAGATTGCACAGCGAAACAAAATAGGAAGAGAAGAAGGAAAGAGGGAAATGAGGAAGGCACGTACGCCACTGTGATATGGCCTCGCACTTCACCTTCTCCAACACCTGAAAGAATGCAAGGTAGCAGTCTCGACGCTTGCCAGCGAAATCGAAGGGACGGAGTGTAGGATTTGACAGCGAGGGTCTACTCCTTGGCGCATAGTAACAGGAGAGCTGATTTTTTTTGTAAATGGTGCAATTTCGAACTATTTTTTTAAAATGAAGAGTAGTTTTTGTTAGTCACTCCCCAATCCGTACCTTACAGATTTGCAAAGCTGCCTGGTAAGGGGCCATTGAACACTTCAATTCCTTCGTGACAGTTTTTTGTATTGGCGACCGCGACCTTCTCTGTTTCTCTCAAGTGACCTAATTACGACTGTCCGATAGGATTCCCGGTACCAGATGAGCACTCCTTTGTCATGGAGAATTTGAATAGTGTTATCGGCACTGGGAGAGATCGTTAACTGAAGGGTATTCGTAACGCTCTGTTGTTCTCTCGTTTACTTTTTTATTTAAAGTTAGGATTTACAGTGCATTCGTATCGTATTCTTGTGTATTTGAAGGCCCGTTAGCCCTTACGCTGCGATTCAACGGATTTGAAATGTCCTGCGTTATACGCACCACAAAATGACATCAATGGTCAATTTAGGTCGTGTAATACATGCCATATGGAGAAACTTGCACTTAATATATTTGCAATAACTCTGCAATGTAAGGACTGAAGCGACGGAACTTTGAGGTTTGGAATAGTGACACCACTGATGAGATGTTGATAATTGTATTTAATATTTTGCTCTGCATCATAGCTTGCAATGATCGACAAGATTAACGGAATGTATGTGAATTATTGCCATGCTTTTCAGGATGTCGGCGTTGGGCCATGCCTTTACTACTGCGATTACGTGGAACATAACGATACCTGGCTATACGGTTACTACCCAGATGGCTTACCTTGCTGGGTAACAAGTTGCTGTTTCTCCGCAAGTGTGACGTAGTAGTTCCGCATACCTTCAAGCGAAAACACACATTTTCCTTATCCGTGCACACATTCATAGCTATTTTGATGCCTGCTAGATACGCTGCCGCAATTTCAACATTGCCGGCGAGAATATTGCACAGAGAGAGAGAGGGAGAGAGCAACTTTATTAAAAAAAGAAGTCCGGCAGGTTCTTCGGGAATTTGGGCTAATATCCCCACCTAGGCGTCGGCCACGAGCCCTTGAGCTCTGGCGGCTGCCTCGGCCCGCTGGACGGCCCAGAGTTGGTCCTCGAGGGCGAAGCTGAGTAGTGCAGTCTCCCAGCGCGGTCGGTTCGATGCTGCAGAAAAAAAAAATCATGGATGATCCCTCTGACATAGGAATCGGTATAGCACGAAGGCGAAACGTGTCTTCATAGAAGTAGTTGATCGTTTATTGTGCATTGATATGTGAAGGCTAGTACAATGTCTATTGGTGTTTGGCAGCTATAGCACTGTTTGACGTGGATGTAACCACGTTGACGCCTAGTGGCACATCTCCATCCCGATGACTAACGCGCATAATAGTCATTTAACGGTTGTGGTAGCCGAAGTTGTTAACGTATACCTGGACACAGCATATCGCGAATCCCGCGCAAACATGGCATCAAGAAGCACATAATAAAACTCACAGGGTCCCTTATGCAATCGCCCAAGACGACTCAAAGGTGAAAACCATCTTATTCTTCTTCTTCTTCTTATTCGAGACCGAGCCCGCTGGCCTGTCTCGCTCCACGAAGGCACAACATTCGCATGTCGACATCGTTGCCTTTCTGCGGCGGCTATTGTAGCAGTTTTATTAGTCGGTGCTGTCGCACTCGAAGCAGTAGGCGGCGGAGAAACACCGTTGATGCATGTGGAAGCTGCACTACTCTGACAACGAGGCTTCACATGATAACACGACGCGAAATTCAGAACACGTAACTGCGTCTAGGACCACTTCTCGGTGCTGGCGCGGCCAGCATTCCCTCTGTCATGGAGACGCCTTAAATGCGTCGTCACCGAATCGCTCTCTATCGGCGGTCGTTATTGTCATTACGTAGTACTTCACTTCACCGCTCTCAGATAGCGGCATCGCCTCGCCCCGCCAAGCGAGATCACCGTGCGAGAGAGAATGTATGACAGATATAAGGCGGTGCTTGTGGAGCGTCGTAGATGTGCGTTGGTAGCGTAGTGGCTAGACAGAGCCCCGGGAACATATAGTCGCGGACCGAGAGGTCGTGTGTTCGATTTCCGGCGATGAAACTTTTTCGTATAGTTTTTTTTTTCTGCCATGCTTTAGTGCGCACTTTACCAACGTCATGCCCGCGATCAAAATACGTCAGTAAAGTCTTGGTGGACCACGGCATAAAACACTTTCGTGTTAAAATCGCTATTGTAGAGATGATTCGAACTTACAGCGTACGGATCAGCCGCTCAGTGCAAAAATGTGAGAACGCAGGAAATCGGCAGAGCTTTAAGGTGACTATTTTGCGCCGTATAGTTGGTGCCGTGCACTCTTTGTGCATCGTCATTGATGTGTTGCATATATACGTCCAAAAGTGTAATATACCCTTCAGCCAATCGTTGAGCGCTACTGTACAAGAAAATGCAGTAGCTGTAAAGATTGGTCACTCCATAAGTCCGTGAAGACAGTGCCTGATATTCGCCTTACACCGAGGACCTTACGAACAACCAGTGATGGAAATTAGAGAGCCTCTCCATCACCTATTCGTGGATGTATATGACATCACGTTTCAGTGGCTTCCAAGGGATTGCGGCATATTGGGCAACCAGTAGGCCGACGCAGCCGCTCGATCTGCACACGAAGACGGCGCACAAGAATCCATCCCGTTCTCAATGACAGATGCTGCAACGAAAACTCGAGAGATTGCTAATGAAAAGAGAAAGTACTTGTGGAACACACCAAGTTGACAGCATACACGACTGCATAGATTGGACCAGTCTCGTCGACTTCGGCCACCGTCCGCACTCTCACGACTCGAGACAACGGTGCTTTGCCGAATGTGGCTTGGTGTCGATTTCGCCAAATCTTTCGCCTTTCGAATCGGCATGGAAGACAGCGCCACTTGCAGCTACTGCGGCAGTGATGAAACGATAGACCACGTTCTTTGTCGCTGCCGTCGCTACAGCTCGCACAGACTATCGCTAGCTGCTGTGTTGGCCCGCCTTGACGACAGACCCCTGTCGGAACGTTCAGTGCTAGAATGCCGACCCGAACTGTCTTCACAACGGAAATGAATTAAGGCCTTACTGAACTTTTTGCGTGGCAGTGCCTATTGAATAGGCTATAGTACAACTTGTATATTACGGTGGCCATTATATGGACACTCGAGGCGTGTTTCTGCGTTCGACGTCGCCGTCATGTTCCGATAAAATAGAAACCGATAACATTGCCCTATGCGCCTTGTGTTCTACGTGCTAGTGAAAGCGTGCCAGTCCGGACGGTGGTCGCGGGTCAAGCAGAGATGAAATGCGCCGGCCCCTCTCCATCACACCAAGGCAAGTGTAGGGATGCCGGAGGAAAAAGAGGAGGCGGCTGCGTTGCTTCGGGCGGCGTCACCGGCGCGGTCAGAACAAAACTTATCGCGCGAATATGATGATGCGCGCTGTCAGAACAAACCTGCGACAAAACTTATAGCACGAAAAGGAAGAAAAGGAAAAACTATGATGGGCGAGTCTGTTAGGTGCCTAAAAATCACGTAACATCACGTTACAACTAGTCGCGGGACTGAAATTGCATAGCAACACGTAACTGGTTCAGTAAAGTTGATAGTTAGGCGAGTTGGTGATAGTTCATGTTAACGTGTGAAGCAGCGCAATGAGACAACGCACAAAAGGAACGAAACGACAGGACAACCGCTGCACTCGCAACTAGTTTATTTCAAAGAAGAACATTGGTTAATATACATACATGAAAGCGTACCACGTGTGACCATGACGTTCAAATTACAACAGTTTTCCGGTGATCTTCCAGAAAGACACTTCGCAATCGCTTAGAACTAGCGATGCTCGGCTGATGCAATCATCTTTTCTTTTAGTGATATGGAAGGCCTCAATTACTTCCCTGGTCCTCCGATCCTTGTTATTGCAAGGTATTTCAGTTTCAGAAATCAGCAGCGTTCAGCCACATTCCAAGCAATGCCGTCTAATGTGAGAATGAGCATTATTTGTTAGTGATCTCTTGTGTTCTAAAAGCCTTGTGTTAACGCACCGGCCAGTTTGGCCGATGTACAACTTTCCACATGAAATAGCCAAACAATAAACAACTGCAGTCGTACATTTGACAAACGGAGAAGCATGCTTAATGGTGCACTCAAACCAATTCTTTTTGTCGACAATTTGCGATCCAGCTTGGCACATATTTTCCCGTGTTTGTTTGGCGCAGAAAACAACATTCAAGCCGTACCTGCTGTCAACCTTCTTTAAATTGTGTACTATTTTGTGCGCATAAAATAACGAGACGCATTTCTTTTTATTTTTTTGTTCAGAATCTCTATCTTTTTTAGGCTGTATCATAGAAGGGCCTGTGCGCTAGTGATGCAGAACTATCGATGGTACTATCGATACTATCGATAGCTAAGTCACTATCGAACTATCGATGGTGAAAAATACTATCGATAGCGCTATCGATAGTAAAAAATTCGATGGTACTATCGATAGTATAAAATCAACAGCGCGGACTCACTGCAGAATAGACTTGGTTTTCCGCGCGCGTGGTACATAGTGGAGCCGGAGGAGCAGGCTGAAGGGCAAGAAAGTTGACATCATGGCGTTCTTCACCAGAGTGCTTTGCTGACACATGATTATAAAGCCAAACTGTTCAGCTGTAGCGGAAAGGAAGCCTTTACTTGTGGTAGGACTGCGCGGCTTCAAAGTGATATTGCATTTTATGATTTCAAAATAAAAAAATACCAAGAAGTTAATTGTAAGGTGTAACTGGTTGCTTTTGGATACGAATTTATTGATGGACATATTCCGCCATATTGACTGCGGAAATAATTAATTTCTTTGCCAAAAATTGCTCATAAATTAAGCGAAGCTGGTAGCAGGCTATCGCAAATATTTTGGCAACATGAGCGGCCAGTAACCGCATGATTATTCACACCACTATCGATAGTATTGTCATGTGGTTGTGACGGTGAAGAATGCTGCAGCAAGACTGGAAAATACGGAGCTCTTTATTTGGGCGAACTTGTGTCCAGAAAATTAAAACTCAAAATACAAGCGATACATGCTGCGCACTGATAGAAGCGGGAGCAGTCGTCAGCCGTTGAGTAATCTGATCATCGGTGGAACGCGTCGTCCTTTATACATCAGTCATCAAACCTTCCAGCGTTATCGCTGGTGCTCGCGTAAGCTCTCGAATAAACTTGACTATTCGCGTCTGGCGCGTAATCTTAACAGAATGATCTCAAACAATTGTGAAGCTTCTCACACATTACGGCGCGGTCTGTGTCAAACGTTGCTAACAGTCTTCGTGGGTGGAACCCGAATACGTCAAAACAAAGCAATAAACACGCGTGACAGTAATATAGTAATATCGCCATAGTAATATTAACGATGGTGCTACCGATTGCACTATCGATAGTTTGTCGATAGTAGCACTATCGATAGTTTGTTTACACTATCGATAGTTTCAGAAAAAACTATCGATACTATCGATAGTCAATTTACCGATAGCTCTGCATCACTACTGTGCGCACATCTCGAAACAAATTCTGCGCTGATCTGCGCAGAGCATGCTTCTCGTAACCAGCACTTTTCAATCTAAGCAACCTGTTTGTCGAAACTTTCGGTAATTTTTTTGGGAGATGGCTTGCCCAAGGCCGCGCTCATGCACGAGTAAGCTATGTCGTTTTTTACGATCTTAGAATGCCCGGAGGAGTAGTTAAGCAGGAGCTTTTCTGATCGCTAAAAGAAAAGACGATTCCATATCACTAAAAAAAGATGATCGCAGCAGCCAAGCATCAGTAGTTGTAAGCGATTGCGAAGTGTCTTTTTTGGAAGATCACCGGGAAGCTGTTGTAACTTGAACGTCATGGTCACACCTGGTACGCTTCCGTGTATATATATTAACCATGTATTCCTTTGAAATAAACTAGTTGTGAGTGCAGCAGTTGTCCTGTCGTTTCGTTCCCTTTCTAGCTGCCTTGTCTCAGTGCGCTGCTTCACACGCTAACATGAACGTAACTAGTCACGCGACTAAAAATCGCGTAACAACACGTAATAACTAGTCACGTGACTAAAACACGTAACATCACGTAATAACTAGTCACATGACTAAAAATCATGTAACATTTAGTCACGTGACTAAAATGACGTGTCATCACGTAACAACTAGTCACACGACTAAAAACAACGTAACAACACTCACGTGACTAAAAATCTGGTAACATCACGTACATAGTTACGTGACTAGAATCATGTAACATCACGTAACTAACTACTCTTGTGACTAAAAATCACGTAACATCACGCAACCTCTGGTAAAGTGACTAAAAAAACGCCAGGCCTGCGCTAAAACCGCAGCACAGTCACAGCGAAAGCTGGAAGAGCTGCGTTTCTAGAGCCCGTTGTAAGCTCTCTTGGGGATACCAATACAAGTACACTAGAAAGGTACCCACTACGCCATAAATCACAATTTTTGTGAAGTTGGGAAGCACCTACTAAGCCATTATTCGTCATTCTGCGGGGAAGCGAGGCACCAGCTACACGTCTGTGGGGCATTATGTGCACTTTGTTGACACGACGGATGCATGAAGAAGTATGGCTCAGCCCTTTGTAATGGGTTGGAAGCTTTAAACGGCCCACCAGTTATGTAATTTGCATTAGGTGACGCCCGGTCGCTATGTCCCTCTCCTGCCATGCTGTATAACATACGTTGAAGTGGGAGAGAGAGGTGGGGGGTGGGGCCAAGAACTTTACTGAGAGCCCGATGAAATGGATCATGCGCTTATGGGCTTCCTTGGCAACCAATACAAATGCACTTGCGGGGAACCCACTACGCTATAAATCATTGTAATTTTTGAGAAGTAGGGCAGCAGGCACTGTGCCATTTTTCGTCATTCTATGGAGAGCCGTGGTACCTGCTAAACGCATGTAAGACATTGTGCGCACTTTGTTGATGCTGTGCCTGACGACGATGAAGAATTATGGCGGAGGCCTTTGTAATGGGTTGGAAGCATTCAACAACCCACTCGTTGCGCAATTCGCATTGTGTGACGCCTGGTTACAGAGTTCGCGTTGTGCGATGCTTGGTGCTTATTTTACTCTTCTACCACGCAATATTGCATATGTTAATGTGGTTCCTTCCCGACATGAAGCCTGTATAGAACCTTTTTGCAAAGCAGTTTCAAGCACAGGCTTGGCTCAGAGGTTGAATACAGGGCTCCCACGCAGAGGACCAAGGTTCGAACCTCGTTCCATCCTGGACTTTTTTAACACGAAAGTGTTTTATGCCGGGGTCCACCAAGTACATCCGTCACGGATATGACGTTGATAAAATGGACGCCAACGGGCGAGAAAGAAAAAAACCAAGAAAAGATACCCCACTGGGAATCGAACACACGCCGCTGCGGCCGCGACGGCAAGCGCCCGACGCCCTACCGACTAAGCCAAGTCGGGAGATGCTAGACACCGCGCGAACGCGCCTTATATCTCTCACACATTCTCTTTCGCGGCGGGCGGAGCGGGGCGGTGCTGCCGTCTGTGAGAGGTGAAAAGAAGTAATGCTTCACGATCGACACTTACTAACGCTTACTCCGAGATTGCACGAGATATCGGAGGTCATGGTTAAAGCGTCTCGATACCAGAGAGGTAGACTGGCCGCGCTGGCGTCGCCGAGGCACAATTGACGAAGTTACGTTCTTTGCCTTTGGCTTCGTGTTAGCGTGCGTCGGCTCATCGGAGTAGTGCAGCTTTCACGTGCACCAACGGGATTTCTCCGCCGCCGACTGCTCCAATTGCGAGAGCACCGACTAACAAAACTGCTGCAATATGCGTTGCAGAAAGGACGCGATTTCTACGGGCGAATGTCGTGCCTTGGTGGAGCGAGAGCAGCGCCTGCGAGACGGAGGCCAGCGGGACGCACGCGTTTGCGGCTCAGGCTACGAACCTCTACCTCCCGTGTTGCTGAAGCGCAGTGTGTGTTATGTATGCATGAGCGCAGGCGTCGGCTACCCATTACTAGACGGCGCACACCGTGCCATTTCTCTCCCTAATTGACGACGCTTTGAAGAAGTGCATACCGGGTACCAGTGTTGATTATGAGCTTGTTGATATCACGCTTACGCGGGATTCACGATTCGCTGTGTCCAAATATATGTTCACACCGTCAGCTGCCACAACGGTTTAATCATTATCATGGGCGTTAGTCGTCGCGATAGAAACATGCTGTCAACATGGGTGCATCCACGTCAAACGGTGCTATAGCTACCAAACACGAATAGACATTGTACAAGCTCTCATATATCACTACACAATGAACACTACTTCTGTGAAGACACGTTTCACTTTCGTGTTATACCGATTCCTATGACGGAGGGATCAGCCATGTTTTTTCTTATTTTGTTTTTTTTTCTTATTTCGAGTGATAGTGGCTACAGACACCGGCGGCGGCGGCGGCGGCCGCGGCCGCGGACAACTACGGCACCAAAAACGGCCACTGAAATGATCTCATAAAGCTTTTGCTCTAAAATTAAAAAAATGACATTTCGTCACGTGACTATACTCATGCATCACGGAATAGCTAGTCACGTGACAAGTTCCTGTCATAAACCACGTAACAGCTAGTCAAGTGCCTAAAATCACATCATCACGTAACAGATAGTCAAGTGACTAAATCACATCACACGTAACAGGTAGTCACGCGACATCTCTAGCGAAGTTTCGCCTTAGTAAAAGGCGAAAACCACCACCACCACACTTAGTACTACCAGTAAAAACTTAGCATCTACAGCAAAAGCTTGGCATTACACCAACACTTAGCTTGGTCGAACATTAGCTCCACTGATGGTTCCAGCCTTGCGCCACTATTGTAAGCGAACTTTTTTATAACAGTATAATGAACATTCGATATTGTCACGTGCTCGTGACGTTGACGAAGGCAACAGTCGGTGTGTTCAGAGACGAAATTTTTTATTTCGGCGAATATGCGCCCGGGAAACGAAAGGTCAGACTACAAGCAATACACGCTGTACACTGATAGCGGCGAACAGAGTTGAGAGCTGGTAGTCCAGCTCGTAGTCCAGTGCACCTAGACGTCGAAGCACCTTGTATGGCCCGAAGTATCGCCGAATTTCCATCGCCGGCGTATGGCTGCCCAGACCCACACATGGTCACCGGGTTGGTATTCCATGTGGCGTCGCCGAATGCTATAGTGACAGATGTAGATCCAACGGTACAGTTGGACCCAACGACTGCAATGTCGTCGGCACTTATGGTTACGAAGAAGCAGTCGTCACCTTGGTTGTCCTGCGGCACCTTTCTGGCTTCAGAGTGGATCCGGAGGTCTTGATTGCTTGAATTATAGCTTGAAGCGAGAGGTGTTCGTCGAAGATTGAGGAAAACACAACGACGTCGTTAAAGTACACGAGGCGCGTTTGCCACTTCAAGCCAGCCAGCACTGCGTCCATAACGCGTTGGAAAGTCGCAGGTGCCGAGCAAAGACCAAAGGGCATGACCTTGAACTCGAACAGGCCGTCTGGTGTTATAAAGGCAGTCTTTTCTCCGTCTCTCTCGTCGACTTCGATTTGACAGTAGTGGTCTTAAGGTCCATCGATAAAAAAGTACCTCGCGTTGTGGAGTCGATCCAGGGCGTCGTCTATCCGTGGGAGAGTGTACAGTCCTTCTTTGTGATTTTGTTCAGGCGACGATAATCGACGCAGAAACGTAGGGCTCTATCCCTTTTCATCACTAACCCCATGGGAGACGCCCACGGACCCTTGGATGGCTGGATGATGTCTCGACGTAGCATTTCGTCGAGTTGTTTCTTCAAAGACTGGCGTTCTTACGCCGAAACTTTTTACGGTCTCTGACGGAGAGATGTGGCGCTTTCCTTTATTATGATGCGATGTCTTGCGACTGAGGTCTGCCAAATTCTTGACGACGACGAAAAGCAGTCTTTGTATTCCATGAGTAGGGTTTAGAGCAGTTATTCCTTGGGCTTCGGAAGGCTCGGATTGACATCGAAAGCTGGTTGGGGACATCGATTCGCCGAAGCAAGTTCGGTATCATCGAAGAGGGTGAAAGCATTGCTGGCGTCCATGAATTCGTCTATGTAGGCGACTGTCGTGCCAATGTTGAGGTGTCTATATTCGTGGGTGACTTTGTCAGCACTACCTTTGCTTTGCCATCACGCAGCTCTGCTTTGCCTCTTGCGACGCAAATCTGATGGTTCAGAAGCAGGTTGCGGGGGCCTTCGATAACGCCTTGAGTGTATGAGGGATTTTCGGTGTCGACGGAAATGAGAACGCGGGAGAGAGGTGGAACGGCGACCTGTTGTTCTGTCACATTCAATGCTTAATTCCCTGGCGTCGTGTGGAGCGGAAGCGCCTTTTCCGAGGTTAGTGTCATTGAATTGGGCCTCCGGTCGATGACGGCGCCGTGGTGACTTAGGAAGTCCATCCCAAGTATCACATTGCTGGAGCAATGCTGTAGGATTACAAAGCTCGCAGGATAAGTGCGGTTATTGATGGTGACTCTTGTGGTGCAGATTCCGACCGGCGTCAGGTGGCCTCCAGCGCTCCAGATTTCGGGGCCTTGCCAAGCAGTGTTAACTTTCTTCAACTTCGTGTCGAAGGGCCCACTCACGACAGAGTAGTCGGCTCTATTGTGGACGAGAGCGCTGACGTAGTGGGCGTCGATTAGTGCGCCGAGGTCGCTAGTCCATTGTTTTGCGTAGCGGTTAGGGCACCGCGTCGGGTCACGACTGCGTCCGCTTATTCCACTGCTGCTACATCGCATCGTCAAATATTTTGTAGGCGGCGATGCTCTGTCTATAGGGCATTTTTGCGTTGGCGGACTGTCGTGAAGAGTTCGTTGCAACGTCATCGTTGGCGGCGGAGGAGGATCTTCGGTATTTCGTCGTACAGCAACCGAATCTTCGGTATTTCGTCGTACATGCCCCGTAAGGCCGGTGTACTGCCGGCGCTGCGGCGAGATGTAGCTGCCTGGCCACGGTGAACGGAAAGGTTGTCAGGGTGTCCATTGAGCTCCTGCGAGGTAGTCCGCTATGTAGCCTGGTCGTTCACTCCGCTGTAGAAGCGGTGCGTTGATGGCGAAACCACGCAGTCCATTCTGTCGGTACTGGCAGCGGTGGTAGGTGTGGCCAGCCTCTCTGGAGTGGTAGCAGAGTGGGCGGGGGTCAGGGGCTCCAAACGTCGGTCTTCCTCGGGGTGTAGCGCCGGTAGGCAGGCGGGTGGTATGACGTCGGTGGGGGTGGCAGTGTTGTGTGGCGGCGGAACTGCGGCGGTGCGGTGTCTTGACGTGGGCGCCGAGGGGGAGCGTAGCGTCGGGCTGCAGCAGCGTAGCTCATGGCTCGCAGCTGAGGCTGTAGCGATTCAGGGGTACCAAGCGACCGCTCAATTTCTTCTCAGAAGATGTCTGCAATCGAGGCAACTTCGGGTTGGCACGACGGGAACATTCCATTCAACGAAGTTCTTCGCGAACCACGGCCCTTGTCGTATCGCGCAGGTAGTCTGAGCAGAGTGAGGGAATGTCTGCGTAGCCTGGCGTGGAGTGGCGTTTGAATTGCCGGGTGCGCATTTTCAGTGTATTTTCAATTGCCGTTGCCTCCGAGAGTAATTCGTGGATTGTCTTGGGTGGGTTCCTCATAAAGCCAGCGAAGAGCTCCTCGCATGAAGAAACGAACTTCTCTTCAGGCATGGCTGGGTATACGTGGCGGAACAGGTTGGTCATTTCTTCCGTGAAAAGTGCCACGTTCTCGTTTGGCCGCTGGACAAGGGTATCGAGGAGGGCCTCAGCGCTCTCCTTGCGAACGAATAAAATTTGTTGCTGGGCTAGTTGGTGCATAGTTAAAATATAAGACGGTGGCGCAAAATGGGACAAGGACGAAACAGGAAGAAGAGACGTATACAAGCGCACACTACCAACTGATTTATTCTCGAAAAGACACTCAATATATATGGCATTACGCACATGCGCAGACGGTCGAAATCAAAAGCGATCTTGCAAAAAAAAAAGCAATCTCACTGCTGTGCAGGACGATAGAAGGAACGCTGACACACCCACTCCCGTACAATTTAATGAAATAGGCCCCAGCCAGTTCTCTTGCGACTGCGTCACAACTTCGCTTTAAGATTTTCCTGGATGAAAACAGGGGCACACATGCACAATATTTACAATGATATGGCAGATGCGAGCCCGTACCATTCTTTATGGACAGCGCATGTTCCTGTAACCTAACATTAATGCATCGGCCTGTTTGGCCGATGTATACATTGCCACAGCTCAAAGGAATCAAATACACCGCACCGACACAGCACTCCCCAAAAGGATGCTCATGCTTAATATCGCAGCAACGTTTCATATCACCAGGTTTCATTACTCGCCTACAAACGCTGGACAATTTGCATGGCGCCGAGAAGACCACTCCTTGCGGACGACGCTCTTGAAGGTGTTCAAAAACTTGGAGCAGAAAATGTCCCACGTTGTCAATGTTGACTGTTGGTTCTGGAACTACGTTCTAGAGGCGTCTTCCGAGGTGAAGTAAACATGCCGTAGCTTATCCTCGCTGCTCCAGTGGTTGAAAACGGTGATCCGGTCGTATGCTTCCAGCCAGCTTTCCGGATCTTGGACTGATGATCCGCGGAATGTTGGCGGCTTCCTGGGCTGCTGGAGCACGATCGGTGTGGGCGGCACAGGGGTTCTCATCGTCCGGCAGTTGAAGTTATGGTCTTGGACTGCCTGGCGTTTTCGGGAAGGAGCCCGTACTCTGGCGCTAGTGCCTTCTGCCTGCGGCTAGGTCAACGATCTGGGTGGTCTTTAGCGTCATCGTCTTCACGATTTGGTCTGGGCTTACGGCCAGACGGGAGCGTCCGGAACATGAACGAAGCAGCACCTCCACCAGATGTCACGTGGTCGCGACGTTGACGAAAGCAGCAGTCGGCGTGTTCAAGACGGAATTCTTTCTTTGGGCGAACTTGTGCCCGGGAAACTAAAGGTCAGAATACATGCAATACACGCTGTAGACTCATAGTTGCAAACAGAGCGTCAGCCATCGATAATCTGATCTGCGGTAAGGCGCGTCGGCATTTATACATGCGGCATCGAAGGTCCTAGCGTTATCGCTGGTGCTTGCGAAAGCTCTCGAAAAAACTTGACAGAATGATCTCGGAATGAAATCTTGACAGAATGATCTCGGACAACCGTGAAGCTTCACGAACGTTGCGGCACAGTCTGTGCCAAGCAGTGCTAACAGCTTCCTGGGGTGAAACTCGCGTACATAAAAAAAGAAGAAACGGGCGTGGCAGTATGCCTCCTAAGACTCCGAAACCTATATTCAAGCGTTGCTCGATAACGGAGGAATAAAGTAACGAATAATATTCACCTCACCGCACCGTAGCGTGCACTTCGTTCAGATAAAATTAACGTCTGTGCTCTAACGGGAGTGCTGACGTTGCGTCAGACCATAAATTGTCCTTTTAATGTCTGTGTGGTCGACGTGCCTGGTAAGTCCAGAATATGCGCACAACTACTCCATTGACAAAAAACATGTCGATGTGTCTCATAGCGCTTGTCTCAAAGCAAAAAGAACCTAGCCAGAATTTTTTTTGGGGGGAGGGGTGCTCAACCATACTTGCTGTAAGTTTGCACATGCGTTTCTATGTGTGCGCGAATATATACACAATCAAAATTGAAAAATCTTCTGGGGGGGGGGGGGGAGGAGCTTGAACTCTCGCCCTCCCAACTCTTCCCTGGCTATGCCACTGCTATAGACAGGTGCTCGCTGACTGCTTCGCATGAAACCGATTCCCGCAATGCGGGGGATTTGCCGAATTTGTTACATACACCATTTACCGTTGTTTACCGTTGAGGGTACGCACATCCCTGAGGTGCTTCATCACCCGCGAGATGGCGCAAAGTGCCAAATGGATTAAAGGGCGTCGCTGCGCTCGTCCAATGCCGAAGTTGGCCTGCGCGCCTCCGGCGCTCTGCATTGATCTACATGATGTGGTCGCCCGTGCTCGCGCACTTATGCCTTGAGGGGGTTCAACTGAGGGCTCATAGCTTCGTACATGTGCTTTCATTGTAAAGTTGTGGTTGAAGTCTTAGACCGTACGAAGGTAATTTCACTCGCTGCAACATTCGTTTATATCGAAGGAGCGAGCTGCTAGCCTTTTTTCGTATGATATTCCAATTTTTCGCTGTCGCATTAATTGCTCCGCCCTTGCGGTGAAACTGTTCCTCATTTGTACGCCACGATGCAATGCATGCTTCCTTATGGTAACCGTATTGTGGCTCGTTCAAGGTATTCAAGCGTGCACCTAAATACTTCCTACTCCTCATCATCGGCGGGCAGGTATGGTTTCCATACACTGTTTTAAGCATGCCTGCTAAAACTCTGACGCTATCCGCCTCGTGCATCGGTATGGTGGCGCCACCGCTCGGCTCAGGCAGTTGCACCCTCTCCCAACCCCCCATAGGATCCCATGCATTTTGAATGAAGTTTGCGATTCCGTTGCGCAAAAACAAACTACCGCCATCTCTCGACAATACGCCACACCGACAACGCAACACGTCCTCTTGCTTCCACCGATATGCCATGCTCCAAGGTGACCCCTCTCTCCACTTTCTTTTGTTTCTTTCGGTGGCCGTGAGAGCGCGCGCTGTGCACTGTGCAGTAGCGCACCCAACAAGACCGGCTGGGCTCGTCGCTTTCGTCGCGTCTTCCTTGAACGTTGCAACGTTAATATTGTGTTAAGGCGGTGGCCACACGTCGGACGATGAGCCCTGATTTCGTTCAGCTGCCATCTCATCGACGGCAATGTTTCAGACGCCTCAGTTGTGGACTTTTGTCTGTTGGTTGCTGGACAAGATGGCCTCCTGCAAGACCGCGTTTTTCCAAGTCAGCTGTGTGTGTAGTTCTCGGCGTCGTAGCAGTTTGATGACGCGAGGACGTCAACTGGTGCTACATCGTGGGAACCGCTGAAGTGACTGCAAGCTTGACGACATTGTGTCAGAATATTCTAGCGTACTGTACGCGCACGATTGTGCTACACTTAAAATACCACGCTTGGCCTCGCGCGTCAACCTGGTACGCCTGTGTGCAACAAGTGTGTTGTTATCGTTGTTGCGTCGGTTAATATTGAATTGCAATTGGAATACCGTTTTTGCAAGGGTAAGTGAAGCTGTAAGTAGTTGCCCTTCTATATGCTCGCTACTCCGCGAACATTACTTCTAGAATCGCATTTTATGTTGAACTGCACGTACCAAAGGAGAATCTAGCATACGAAATACATTACACGCGTGCGCATTTCCTATATAAATCTGAGTAATGCCACCCGTGCCCATTTCCTATATAAGTCTGAATAATGCCATGCTCAATTTAAAGCGCATGCGTTAGAGGATTGGGGCTTCAATGGTGAAAGTAATTAATTCCGAAATATGTGATTGTAATGCAGCTAGAACTTTCTCATATGTTAACGCGGCCTGTGAATAAAAAAAAAATGCCGTGTGAATGTTTGTTGGTCCTTTGCTAAAGTACTTTCACGCATTATTATGCAGCTGTGTGACGGCTGTTAAAACGTTCAGCAAGTTAGATATTGGTTTTCTTGGCCTAGTTGAGTGCTACGAGTGTTGGGCGAAGATAAAATCGCGTGTCTTTTGTGCGTTTCTTAAGCAGGCATACAGCCGTAATAGTCATTGTTGTTGTACTGTTTGGGGTGTTCAATAAAACAAGAATGCTGTTTTGTACTGCAACAGTTTTTATTTCATCTGTGTTAACAGATCACGCAAACAACTTGGACACATGCACGTAAGAAACGTACGCAGTGCATCGCGCGCACGCATAAAAAAACGGGCCTGTCATTTTGAAACAAATAATATAGAACAATCGACATAACAAACGGCATGGTTGTCTAGTGGAGCAGCGTCGGCAGTACAAATATCAAACCAGAATGAAAAATGAATAGAGAAACGCGAGTAACGGGCGCTTTGCCCACAGCTTCTATGAGCCGCGCGTATCCACCTTTCGCCACAGTTCGCCGTTGGTGGCGCCACCAGTACAACTCAAAGCAGCAGCGCACGAGGCGGATAGCGACTTCTGTGGTAACCTTCCCTCTTCGTCATTCGTCGAACTGCCATGGCTTTCTCGCCAAATTGAGGGCTTTGTAGCGCGCTACAAGGTTCCACAGTGATCCACTAAATAACAAGAAAAATAAGAAAAATGAACAAGACGAGCCGACGCGCACGAGCTGCTTGCGGGAGCGGGAAATCCGGATTGCAAGATCGAAGGTCAACAACGCCTGGAGCTGCTCCCATCTGACTGAACAGTCCCTGTTAAAATATTATTCGCGAACACCGGTATCGGAATACAGCGCACTGGCGCATCATATATCAGAATATATATGAAACGAAAAAATGCAAACAATGTGAATCCAGAGACAATGTGGAACATATATCATGGGAATCCGAGGGATTAGTGACAATAACGAGAACACGGCCTCTACTGACAGCCTTCGCGCGCCCTGGGAGGCCGCGATGCTCAGACTCGCCGTCGAGGATAAACTCTGGGCCGTCCAGCGGGCCCAGGAAGCTGCCGGGGTTCAAGGAGGGCCGTCACCTAGGCGTGCCATTGATTCACCCCACCTACTCGCAGGACATTGAATAAAGTTATTTCTTTCCTTCCACCAGGCATCGACATCTGTCTGTTTTCACATGCATTTATTAAACTTTTAACAGTCAGCCAAGGTGCACTTTTTATGGAACCATTGCCAACTTTTTTTCATTTTTTTCTGTTATAGGCGGAAGATCGTAGTGACGCGAAACCGGCCGGAGTACCTGGAATATGTTTTGAAGGCATTTGCTACCCTCACGACCACGACAATATGACGCTGTTTTATAACTCCTCACGAGAAGAAGACTAAGGTGCTGAAGTTATCAAAATAAATGATTTTGAGGACCGTGACAACGTTGATTTCTATGTATTTGTAGAACGCCTACTACGTATTATCGGCAATTTCTCATTGCTGATAATTTCTCACTGAAGGAGCGGGCAGCACAGTGTATCTAAGTTGTCTGGCTTGGATAGATTTATGGGCACGTGCTGCTTGCTCGTTTGAAAATGTGTGCTCGAGGACAGACTACTCGCGGGAACTTTGCGATGACGAATCTTTGAAGTGTTACGCTCTGCGCTTTACGTTGCGTTTCACAGGCACGACGCGAACGATGGTCGCACAAGCTAGAAGGTCCAGAAAACCAGAGCACATCAGTGCCGATCAGTACTTACCGTGAATTGGCCGCCATGTCTTGGGCTGAGCGGTCGCTTCCAGTAACCGCGAAACCAATGGGTCACATGGCCGGGATACCATAAAATCATGAAATTGCGATGACAAAAAAGCGGAAACATCGTACATTGCTATTAACTTGAAGGTGACGCTGCAAGCGTTCTTTTTTTTCAGGTGCGATGTTTGTGGAGTCTTTCCGAAGGCACCGGGGCATTTCGCTGACAGACGACACGTTTGCTATACGGGGCAACGTCTTCTGTTGGCGTTGACAGACTTACTCATACTTTAGATCAATTATGTGGTAATTTTCCAACGCGTACAGTGCGAATTGATGCAGTTAATGTGCCGACATTTAAAGACCAAACAAAGTGGAATTGGTACTACCTAAAGCATATCGTCTGCATCGTGCATCGGTAGCTGCCGGCGGCACTCGGCAGCTAACCAGACTCCCTGCAGTTTTGCACATTTGCACGATTATTCAACACGATGAAATATGCCTCAGAAATGCTCGGCACCCATTTGTTTATCAAGCGGCAAGAGCACTGTACGCAGTGGCGGCCCAAACACAAGGGTAGTGCATTTTTAAGGTGCCAAAGACGCCGGAGCTACGAGAGAAATGGGATTAAGTGCTTTTAGGAAGGGGCAAATAATTCCGTGGCCACAGCCCCATCTGCGAAAAACACTTCGCACCCGAGGACATCATTAAGTGCTGCACACACAACATTCAGGGGACTATTGTCGAGATAGGGAGAGAGCGGTGGGAGCTGAGGAAGCATGCGGTTCTCATACAATCGCATGAGGGAGAATTGCACACCGACCCAAGTGCCAACGAGGCAGCAGAAGGTGCTTCCTCACAAGACCTGAATGGCTGTTCCCCAGTTACTGAACTGCAAGAATTATTAAGCACTAAGCAGCTTTGAACTTGGACCTTTCAAAACATTAACGAAAATGCATTAGAAATACACAAGCTTTCTGTGCTCAATTCGGTCATTCTTATAGACAAGGCAAATATTGTGGAAAGAACATGACGTATAACAACAAATGCTGCCTGAAAGGTAGTGGCGGCGGGGACCTTTCTATGTGCTACGAATGCAAACGATGCAAGCAGTCTGGTGGCACTTGTGGTTGATGATGATGGTGATTTATGCCTGAGCGCTTTGTAATGGTCGGGCCTTTAAACCCCCTTGTCTTTGCTCAATTCACATGTTTTGACGGCTGCTGCGGTTCTACGCTTCTGCCACGCAATATTGCATGCGTTAAGTCGACTCCTTCTACTACATCACTTTCAAGCACTGGATGGCTGTGTAGAGTGGATAGCAGTGCGGTTGAAACTCTGATTGTTGACAAAAGTCTTTTAGCTGAAGAGCCGTTTGAATGAAATGCAACCGCGATGATACCATGGGTTCCGCATGCCTGTCTAACATGCGAGAAAAGTACTGCTTTAATACCCTTTTAGGACACAGAGTTAGTTTGTACTTCTTTGTGTGTAACGCTTGTCGTACGCTTGTAGAGGCCGCCTTGAGTATTTTGTTCGCTATGAATGCTAATTACGCACATGTGTAATAAATACAATGAAAGAAAAAAAAGCACTGGATGGCCGTGTGGTAGAACACCTGCTTGCGACGAAAGAGGCCTGGGTTCAATTCACATTCTCGTCGAATATATTTTATTGTTTATTTGCATCTGAAGTTTTTGCTCACGGACAACCCAGATTTTTCGTTAAAAGCCGGCAACACCGACGCCCAATTTCTTCGAAACGAGCTCTTTAACGCTATCGCGTTAACGTGAGCACACGAGAACCATTCGGACACTTCAAATGTATTTATGACCAGCAAAGCTCGAAATCCTATGGCAAAAATTAGGCGGTAATTTTAGCTCTAAGATTTATGAAGGTAAATAATAATGCTAATATTAACTGCTTCGTGTCGCAGTCGTAGCCATGCTTGGCATGCAGATCTGCAACGATATGTTCAGTGCGAATAAGTCTAAGTGTAATACCCATAATATTTGTATTGCTGTTTAGGACCCCACGAATTATTTTTGCATGATAATGGTCGTTAGTACTTTATGCGAGTGTTGAAGGTTTGTTTCATGCAGAGTAGATTATTTTTCTATGTGGAAGCACACTCCTGAACCTCGTAAAATGCGGAAGTCTTGCCCAGCCAACATGCTTGCGCAATTTACGGGCAACAAACTGTTACTGATTTGCTGAAAATATAAAAAATATTCGTAAATATGCGCATCAAGGTCATCCATCCCTAATTCTTACAGCTGCATGATAATCCATTGAAGACAACCCAGGAATACACGTAATAACGGCATTAATGCTTTCCTCTTGCTGACAGTACACATAATAAATAGCAAGCGCCGCATTTGAGAAGCTGCTAGACATTATAGAAGACTTCGATGTTTCCTGAAGTTTCGTAAAATGTGGACAGTAAGGGCGGCCGACAAAATGTGTCTTCTTCACTTCACCACAGGAAGCAAGCACGGGGCACCACATGTTTTGTTGCGCCTTGAAGAGAAATACTGTGCCCAGTGGCGCAGCCAGGGGTTGGCACACCGGGCACATGACACCGCCCCCCCCCCCACCCAAGAAATTTTTTTCTGCCATGGGATACAGAGCAAAAAGTGACACTCGACAACACTTAACTGCCCGGACCCCACGTCGAATCAAGGGCTCCCCTCCCCCCGAAACAAACTTCTGCCTTGGCCACCGACTGTGCCCTTAGTTCTAGGTGTCAACGATGTTCTTGGTTAGAGGTGGAAATATATAAACAACACTTGGACGGACCAAATACAAGACGTGTGTGAGGACGTTTCGCTTACGACCAGTCAGAGGAAACCAAACCAGTGACTACAAGCATCTGTAGCGGTCAATCAAAAACGGCTTTTCGTTCCTGTGTTCTTTCTGCCTTTGTTGTGAGTTTCTTTCACATTGCGTGTCAAACTGCTGTGGAATAGTACCATTGATGGAGAAGAGTGAATCCGGAGAAACTGCGACGAGAAGGACGTGGAGCTGCCGTGTAATGCTGCCCAATGGCGAAGTGCCTGGGTATGCGCTTGTAAATACTGCCAGGCACGCTTCTTTTTACATTTCTATGTAACCGGTTCATTACATGGACAGCCACTACCTTAGGCAAACCGCGCTTGAGTGTCTGAGGGCCTTCAGGTCATTTTAGAACCTTCTGATAAGTTTGAGCGCGCAACGAGAACAGTAGAGTTTACTTTGGAACTTACGCAAACATCAGTGATAAGGCTGGAATCTTCGATGCCACATGTATAAATGCCGACGCGCCTTACCGCAGATTAGATTACCGAAGACCGACGACAGACATTGCCGATAGCAGTGTACACCGTGTATTGCTTTTACATGAACTTTTCATTTCATGGGCTCAAGTTCTCCCGAATAAAGAGCTTCGTCTTGAACACGCCGATTGCTGCCTTCTTCAACATCCCGGCCACGTGACAACATATATGCAAGAAAGCATCTCGTCCGTCTCTCCGTGTATTACAATGGTGGAGGTGGTGTTTACCTGTTCTCATCAGGGAGCATGTGGCCGCAGGCACTACATCGAGTCTTCTACAACGACTTCAGAAGATACCGCGTCCACACCAGCCGCAGCGCCGGCTTCAGCACCTGTTGTCAACGCGACCGGCATCAGTCTCACAGGTCATTGCAACCATGGAATTTTCACTGGCATCAATGGGCAACACGTCGTGACTAAGCCCGCACTTGCGCGTTAGCACAGGTAAGCTGTGGGACCCAACTATCAAGCTCGCGAGCTTGATACGCGCCCCGCGGTACGCCTCTTGTCTTGTTTGAAACACGCAATTTGAGCTGACCAGTTGCGACACATTCACAAAAGAGATCCGAGGCTTGTTCGGCAACTCTCATGGTCATCAGCTTTCTGCGAAATCGACGTTATCGAGCCACGTGAAGATGTCTTGACCTTTGCGGGAAGTACATTCAGAATGTACTTCCTGCAACAGAGAGACAGAGAGAGGAACGAAGGAGAGAGGCACAGACCAAGCTTAGTTTGGTTGGCGACCGTACACGTGGGGTGGGGAAAAGGGATAATAATAGATTAGATAGAGAAGAAAGAACAAGAGAAAGAAAAAAAAAAGAAATGAGCAGTTAATGAGAACATACACAACACGAACTCGCGTTGGTAGTTCCGGTCGCCTTCAGGTATACGTAATCCGCTCACCTTCCGGTAGGTCAGTGGGACTTTCGTGGCCTTGCGCATGCACCAAACCGTGGGCCAAGGTCCCAGGATCTTCTTTTCGGATAGCGGTCTTGCATGAAGACGATGGTGTTTGGCTCCTGGAACACGCCGTTCAGTCTGGTAGGATGGATAGTGGCATAAAACGTGTTCAATCGTCTCCTCACAGCTGCATAAGTTGCATGCCGCTCTGTTGGCCATTCCTATGAGATGAGAATATGCAATCGTAAATGCCACACCCAACCACATGCGACACAACAAAGTTGCATCTCGACGGGAGAGTCCGGACGACAAGCGAGGTCGTAAATTAGGGTCATTGAATATAAGCGTGGCTTGGAGAAACCCTGCGTATTCACTTCTAAAGGAGAGCGGTACGGGCATCCGCCGATATTTTTCATGAGCCAATCATGCAGCTTCATTGGCGCAGTCATTGCCGGCAATTCCGCAATGACTCGGCAGCCACTGAAAAGTTATATCATGTCCTTTCTCGAGTGCTTGGTGGTAGTCTTGCCTTATTTCATACACTAGAATGATGCTCGTGTAATCCATGCCGTGAAGCAAGCCGTAGTGTTTGTAAGGCTGACCCCGAGTCGCAAAAGATGGCCCATTGATTATATGGCTGCCGAAGTGTATACTTGATCGCACCTTGTAGCGCTGCGAGATCCGCTGCTGTTGACGTCGTGATGTGGGAAAACTTAAGTTGCATTGATATGTCGCCTTATGGAAGAACCACTGCCCCGCTAGAGCTGCTGGTAATAGTGGACGCATCAGTGAAAACCTGTACGAGTTCAAAGTAGGTTTCATTAAGGAGACGCAATGACAACTGCTTCAACGTTAATGGTGACAGGCGTGCCTTCTTAACGATTCCTGGAACCGACATGTAGACGTGAGGTTCACGGAGACACCACGACGCAGATGCCGGGTGCATCGCAGGCTTTAAGTCAGACGCCATGGTGATTCGTCACAATAACATAAAACGACATACACAGAGACATACACAGTGTCGCAATTTGTTAGAGTTGTATGTTAGTATGTATGTCAGTATGTGTGTCTCTCCCTCTCTCACTTTTTTTGCTGTTGTTGTTGTTCGGGCCCCTCCCCTTGTTCCATTCCAACGAATCGCGACGGTGTGTACATCTGTGTGTGTATTGCGAGAATCTGTACTTAATCCTGAACGCAATGCCATACTGTCATCTTTGATAAAGGCCGGTCCCCGGCCGAAAGCTCAGAATAAATGTTGTTATGTTTTCACTGTGACTTTCTCTTATATATTTTAGCTGATAGCCAGGAAAGTTCTTTTGAAAAAAATATATATATATATATAATATATAACCATCATTTTGATATCCTATCCGCAAGATCCGCCTTTTGTGCTTCTTTGAGTACTTTTAACTACGTATCTTATCATTAACCAGTTAATAGACCTAAATTATTTCAATTGCAATTCCAAATTAGCTATTGTTCTCTGCCTATGTGGTAGCCATCTTTATATCACTATTTTCACAGATACACTGTTAGTTACAATGTGGAACCCATACTTAGCATCTATGGGTGGCTAAAGAAACGTGTAAAGGTCGGGAAATATGCCCGACGTTCAATTGGCGCTCAGAAAGAATGAGATTTAAGGCTCGGTTTTCTTCGTTAGACACAACCTTAATGAAAATTAACAGACAGTGAAGCCAAGGAAGGTATAGGCGACGTTATTTGCGGTATTTTAACTGTATTGCTGTTTTGCAATATAGTCAAAATAGTTTGCAATGGCTACGAGCAGCGCTAACACTCCCAGGTTTGCATGCGCAAAAATTATCGATAATTTCGACAGGAGGACGACTGCCGCCGTAGCTCAATAGATAGAGTATCGGACGCGTTATCCGAATGTTGCAGGCTTCGTCCCTGCCGGGGGCAAGTGGTCTTTTCGTCCACTTTATTACTTCACACTCATATCATAATTACCATAATGCAGTTAAAAGACGCTTGAGCTCTGCCTGCAAGAGCGAAACTTGATAGCGCGATAGGGCCTCCTTCACATCGTCTTCTCAATCGCTAGCCTGCCTTCACTTCTCTATCGACACTTGAGCCGTGCGACAAGGAAAGGAACGTCTATGAGCGTAAAAAATAGGCGTTTTAACTGTCCTAGAATGCTTACGCAATCTTGGAGGACTCATTACGTCATAAATTTTCCTTTTGCGAATTGGCGAAGTAGCCACTAACCGCATGTAAGGCAACACACGCCTGCGAAGCTGCACGTTTTGAGGACAATTAAAATAAGCAGCGATCAGGAATGTGCATATAAAAACGAGACGTTTCGGCTCCCGCACGGGAGCCATGTTCACAAACGTCTTGCTTTTATGTGTAGATTCATGGTCGGTGTTTATTTTAACTGTCTTCATGTCTTTTCCCAACCAGACGGAATTCCGTTCGTCTCTCGACTTCAGCGGTACGCTTTGCTCGCGTTGTTCCTGATAATGATTAATTATGCCATTGCGCTTTGTAACTGGCGGGCCTTTAAACCAACCACTCCTTGCCTAATGCACATGTTTTGTGACCTGGTGCGATTCTACGCTTTTTTTCCACGCAGCATAACATGCGTAAAGGGCACTCCTCACAGTACACATTGTATTGCCATAGCGTTATTCTTCGGAAACAGCTTCAAGCACGGGCGTGGCTCTGTGGTGGAAAACCTGCTTGCCATGCAGGAAGGCGTGCGTTGGATTTCTACTTGAACCTGTCTTTTTTTATTATAATTACCTGCACCTATCTCGAATTTCCGCTCGCGGACAACGCTGATTTTTCGCTCTCAACCAAAGACGCCGACGTCGACGCCGAAACTGGAATTACTGCAAAGTGAGCTCCTTAACGCTATCGCGTTAATAACCTCCGCTATACGTTTCTTGGCTTCATTGACGGTTTTCATAAAGGTTGTGTCTAAAAATGGGTGCCCAGGTCACTAAACCTTCATTCTCACTGATCTTTGGATCGCGGTCGTTGTGAACTTAGCGTGAGACGAAATAGAAGTAACAAGGAAGGTTACATTCTACATCTCGTGAAGAAAATAACAAACAAAGTCCACACAGTCTCCTTTGGGAGATGTCTACCCACCGTATTCAAGAAATGAACTTAAATTTCGCGAAAGGTTGGCTTATGAAAGCACGAGAAAAGCATGAGCTTGAGATAAGATTGGGGAATGTTTCAATAACCGGACTTAAGGCTCAGCTTTGTAAGTACAACTTTTATGGATAAGTAAGGCTTCTGGGAACAAGGCTAGTAATGTGTTTACACTTGTTTCATTTAATTAACCAGAAAAAATTACTGTAAGTTTCGTGCAACACTGGGCGTAAATGTTGCAGCCTTGAAGTAAACGGTATTCTTATTTTGTCCCGTCTCAAGGGAAGCGGAAGGCGACGTGCAAAACGCCTTTGACGCCTGCGGAAGCTGTACTCTTTCAAAGGTGATGAAAGGACACCATGGGGTCATAGTCTAATCTAATGCAAAAGACAAACTGCGTCGTCACCGAAGCAGAGCACCTACACCGCGCTGAAGAGCACCGACGTGCTCAGTGGCGGCACATCGTTAGCGTCATAATTAAGTACTACGCTTTACCGCACCTAGAAGGCAGCACCAAGCGCGAGTCACGGTGAGAACCATGTTTCCATGGGCCTCAGGGGATGATGGGTTTCAGTGTCAGAGACGGTGTCTGTGTAGCGTCAATTACCCCTGTGTGCCGTCCGGGTATGGGAAGGCTTTGACGTGTTATAAAGCCCACCGTGAGTGTCGACAGCGAGGCCTTCATGACGGACCTAACATCGGTGGTAAGACGTGTCACTGCATGCGGTAACAAGAGGCGATGACGGATACACACAACAGAGGCAGGCAGTGCATGGATGCGGGATATTTGAATGTCGCAAGTGCCCTTGAAATGCAGCATCGGTTAGACGTATGCCAACTGATGCTCGTTCACTGGAGCCACGAAGAAAAAATCACAGCATATCCACGGAGTGAATGATGATGAGTGGGCGAAGCTGCGGAGGTTCATCGGTAAACCGTGAATCTTCCGTGAATTCTGCCCAGTACATCATTACCGGCGTGAGATCGGGCGCGTTTATACTAAATGTTCGATGAGTTATGACGACTTGCAGCTCACTTTAATTTTACTTGACGCTGTGAATTTTCATTGTTTAGAAAACCATTGCTTTAGAAAACATCTGGCGTCTTTCGTTAAACAGCTGGCGTCTTTTCGTTTTGCTTTAGAAACATCTGGTGTTCTTTCGTTTTGCTTTTAGAAAACATCTGGCGTCTTTCGTTGGTTTATTTCATCAATCAACGGCGTTTTGAACAAATTTTTTATTGTTTAATCACGCACAGGAGAAATCTCACCAGGCACTATCTTGGAGGTAAACAATGGCTGCTAATGGGAATGAGAGACAGAAGAAGTCGGCTTTTAGCTAACACTTACACTTCTACTTCTACTAACGTTTCCTACTGGAACATGCCAATGGCTGCTAATGGGGAATGAGAGACAGAAGAATTCGGCTTTTAGTTAACGCGCACGCTGCGAATTTTTTATTGTTCAACAACGCACAGGAAAAATCTCCCACCGGCACCACCTTGGAGGTCAAGATCTGGTACTAGCGTTACGACTGGTTACGCACTACTACGACTACGAGGGACGAACGGGTGCCGCCTTAAGGAGCTTCGCCCCTAAAAGAACAGTTTAATGGCAACTACACGCTGTGACGTGTGGATTGACATCGGTGACACCCCTTTTCAGTCTATGGAGGAAGCAAGGACGGAAAAGCACTATGACTGCAAGCAGTGCGTCTGATTGAACGTGCTTCGAGAAGAGTTCGCGCTACAGCTTTGACAATTTTATGAGGGGCGTGTATTGCAGCCGCAAAGTATGGAAACTAGACTGAATGACCTCACGTCTGGGCTAGACCGGGATGCTGCAGCGGACAACCGGACTACGAGAAAATGTCACTCAGGCGCGTCAGAGTCTCTCCAATATAAGTGCGAAGAATTGCGCGCAGAGGAGCAAGCGTCCCAGTAGGGAGCACAGGGGAGCAGTTCGAGGTCACTCGGGTCATGAGGGCAAGAGGGTAGCCAGCTGAATGGAGGCTGTGACTTGGAAGACCAATAGTGGAAATCCAGTTTGAGCAATAAGAGGCGTAAGCAGCTGGGCAACGCCTCGACAGAGGCGTGGTCTTTTTAGAGAAAGTGTTTCAACTGACAACAGCGTTCGCCAAGCAAGGTTCGATGAACTTTCGTCTATAGACACACGAAGGTCTTTAGAATGAGTTACACCACTCTGCGCACTGTCAAATGGAACAGGCTCGTTCAGTAGAGACAAAGAAAGATGCCGTCCTTCATAAGGTGATGCCTGAAACGGATGCTACGATGGACTTTGGAACGCACCTGAGGTAATTGTGGTCGTAGATGCCAACCTCAGCGACATCATGAACAATAATGACTCTTCAAGCATTACAGTGCCGGAGCTGAAGTCCAGAGTACAAGCCTGGCAGGGCAGGCCGATAAGCATCACTACATTGTGTTTGGTTGGTGCTCATGAACCAGGCCGCGCTTGCCCGAGAACGCGAGTGTCGCTGAAGGGCAGGCGAATGACTGCTCCGCACATTCTGCAGTTTTCAGGTTGAGTGCAAGCGCATATGTTTTTTTTTACTCAAGAATGAAAAACAAAAATAGCGTAGCTTGCACTGGAGGCGTAATTCTAAAGAGACAGCGGCGCTGATGGGCACGAATATAGTCTTGACTGTTGCTATTTTGCTAAGTTTTGCAAATTTTCTCATTCTTTCTTCCTCTATTTTCGTCTCTTTCTCTCTTCTCTTTGTTTTTTGCGTATGTTTTTTGTCTCTGTCTGTTTCTTTCTTTCTCTCTCTCTCTCTTTATTTCACTTTCTCGGTATTTCTATTGTTCTCTTGCTTCCCTTTCTCTCTTTCTTTCTTTCTTTCTTTCTTTCTTCAATATTTTCCTTTCCATCTCTTTCTTTCTCTCTCTTTATTTCACTTTCTCGGTATTTCTATTGTTCTCTTGCTTCCCTTTCTTTCTTTCTTTCTTTCTTTCTTCAATATTTTCCTTTCCATCTCTTTCTTTCTCTCTCTTTATTTCACTTTCTCGGTATTTCTATTGTTCTCTTGCTTCCCTTTCTTTCTTTCTTTCTTTCTTCAATATTTTCCTTTCCATCTCTTTCTTTCTCTCTCTTTATTTCACTTTCTCGGTATTTCTATTGTTCTCTTGCTTCCCTTTCTTTCTTTCTTTCTTTCTTTCTTCAATATTTTCCTTTCCATCTCTTTCTTTCTCTCTCTCTCTTTATTTCACTTTCTCGGTATTTCTATTGTTCTCTTGCTTCCCTTTCTTTCTTTCTTTCTTCAATATTTTCCTTTCCATCTCTTTCTTTCTCTCTCTCTCTTTATTTCACTTTCTCGCTATTTCTATTGTTCTCTTGCTTCCCTTTCTTTCTTTCTTTCTTTCTTTCTTTCTTCAATATTTTCCTTTCCATCTCTTTCTTTCTCTCTCTCTCTTTTTTTCACTTTCTCGGTATTTCTATTGTTCTCTTGCTTCCCTTTCTTTCTTTCTTTCTTTCTTTCTTCAATATTGATACCAGACAGCGTGGCTCTATGAAAGAGGAAGACGACGTCGCTTGCTGGTTGTTGCTGGACTGTCGCCATCTTGTCCACCCTGCGCTGTGCATTGTGAATAGTTATTAAACGAGCTACCTGTAACATTATTGGTGGAGGTGGACGATTCCCGTACCTCCATGGAAACGCGCAGCGGTCGCAACACCGGCGACCCCTCACCGACTTCGCCTCCCGGAGCTTCATCACCGCCGACCCCTTCAGCCCCAGCCACAACCTACGTCACATGCTCGCCTCCCCGGGATCCAGGCACTTTCTCCGGAGATGGTACTACCGACGTTGACGCCTGGCTGAACCGGTACGAGCGCGTCAGTGCTACGCACCGCTGGGATCGCACACTCATGCTCGCTAACGTTCTTTTCTACCTCGACGGCACTCCGCGGACATGGTTTGAAACCCACGAAGAAGAAATAACGAGCTGGGATCTCTTCAAAGAGAAGATCCGCGATCTTTTCGGCGATTCATCTGGCCGTCAGCTCGCTGCAAAGAAGGCTCTCGCCACGCGTGCCCAGACTTCGACTGAGTCCTACGTTTCCTACATTCTTGACGTCCTGGCTCTTTGTAGCAAGGCCGACGAGCGCATGTCGGAAGACGAGAAAGTTAATCACGTCCTGAAAGGTATTGCCGACGACGCCTTCCATCTGCTGGTTTTTAACAACATCGCGAGCATCGACACGATCCTTAAAGAATGCCGCCGTTTAGAACAGGCTAAAGCCCGCCGCGTACCTCAAAGCATCACGCGCCTTCCGAACACAGCGCCTACTTCCTCTTGTGATGACGTCTTCCGCCAGGCCCCTCGATGTGACAACCTCACCCGCATCATTCGTCGAGAAGTTGAGGCAGCGCAACCGGTGGTCACTCCATTCTCAACGCCTGACCCTTCCCCGACAACGGTTTCCTTGATCCAAGCCGTCGTCCGTCAAGAATTATCGAACTTCGGCCTAAATCCTGCTCCACCTGTGTACTCTGCTGAGCCTTTTTATCGTCGGCCGTCCGCTCCTCGACTTGCTTCCACCTATTCTCGACAACGCAACCCGTCCGAATGGCGTACCTTTGACGACAAGCCCATCTGTTTTAACTGCCGACGCGTTGGTCATATCGCTCGCTATTGCCGCAACCACTGGGCTCCACCGGCACACCATGGGTCTCCAAACCAGGCCAGTTCTGTCAACCAGTCGTCCTCAGCGCTTGCTTCTTCTATGCCGACCACATTCTCTGCTCCTGCCGCACCTCTGACCAGACCTCGCTACGACCGCTCACCATCCCCTGCTCGCCGTCAATCTCGCTCACCCCCACAATCTCGCCGTGCTGCCTCTCCGACCTATTCGCAGCGCCTCCGACCGGAAAACTAGGCAGTGCAGCTTCTGGAGGTGGAGCTGCATTGACGACCTCCGCAAGAAATCCTCGTTTAACGAACCGGAATCTTTTGGACGTTACTGTGGACAATGTTCCTGTGAGCGCGTTAATAGATACTGGGCGCATGTGTCCATTATGAGTGCTGCTCTTCGCCGCCGACTTAAGAAAGTCGTCACGCCCGCCCTAAACCGAGCCGTACGAGTCGCCGACGGGGGAACTGCCGCTATTATTGGCATGTGCTCTGCCCGGGTCACTATTGAAGATAGAAGCACTGTCGTTCTCTTTGCCGTTATCGAACATTGCCCTCATGAACTCATTCTCGGTATGGATTTTCTAGCCACTCACTCTGCCCTCATAGACTGTTCAGCCGGCTCTCTTCACCTTGATTTGCCTCTCCTTTCCGATCCGACCGACCCACCTCACAGTCGTCTCAGCTGCACCGATTTCATACGCCTCCCGCCGAACTCCGTTACACACGTCGACTTATCCTCCACCCCACCTGTACCTGACGGCGATTACATGGTGCACCGCTTCCTGCCGTGATGCTTACGCGTGGTGTCGCTGTTCCGCACACGATTCTCACAATTACGGGAAACCGCACTTGCCTTCCCCTTGTCAATTTCGCACTGACGGCACAGGTTCTCCCCCTGGGTATCTCTCTGGCCCAAATTACCGCTCTTCAGGACCACCATGTCGAGCCCTTCAGAGTGGATGATTGCTGCAGCTCAGCCCGTGGTTCAACTTCACCACCTTCTTCGGGCGTCGACATTAAACGGATGGTTTCATCGGACCTCACGTCCGATCAAGCTGAAGCTCTCTACCACGTTCTGGAGCGCTATCGCGACATTTTGATTTTGCCAGTACATCCTTAAGCCAAACGACCGTCGTTACGCATCGCATCAATACTGGCGATGCCAATCCAATTCACAGGCGTCCCTATCGTGTTTCCGCGTCGGAGCGTACAGTAATACAGCAAGAAGTCCAGAAGATGCTCACGAAAGACATTATCGAGCCCTCGTGTAGCCCCTGGGCTTCTCCCGTCGTCCTTGTCAAAAGAAGGATGGCACATGGCGCTTTTGTGTAGATTATCGGCACCTCAACAAGATTACAAAAAAGGATGTTTATCCTTTGCCCCGCATTGACGACGCCCTAGACTGCCTATATGGTGCTACTTATTTTTCAACTATCGACCTTCGGTCTGGCTACTGGCAGATAGCCGTCGATGAGATGGACCGCGAGAAGACCGCATTCGTCACTCCTGATGGTCTTTATCAGTTCAAGGTGATGCCCTTCGGTCTCTGTAATGCGCCGGCCACCTTCGAAAGAATGATGGACTCATTGCTCCAAGGGTTCAAATGGTCCACCTGCTTGTGTTATCTCGACGACGTTATTGTTTTTTCACCCACATTCGACTCGCATCTCGATCGTTTAGAGGCGATTCTTGACGTTTTCCGTAGAGCCGGACTTCAATTGAACTCCTCCAAATGCCACTGTGCTCGTCGTCAAATCACCGTGCTTGGCCACCTCGTCGATGCCACAGGCGTGCGCCCAGATCCTGAGAAAATTCGCGCCGTTACCAACTTTCCTGTTCCGAGGTCCCCAAAGGATGTTCGAAGTTTTGTGGGGCTGTGCTCCTATTTCCGACGCTTTGTTAAGGACTTTGCGACCATTGCACGCCCCCTCACCGACCTCTTGAAGAAAGACGCCCCTTTTTACTGGGGCCCTGATCAAGCCTCTTCCTTTTCTCAACTTACGACCCTGCTTACCACTCCGCCAGTCTTGGCCCACTTTGATCCATCAGCTTCAACCGAGGTCCGCACTGACGCCAGTGGGCACGGCATAGGAGCAATGTTACTGCAACACCAACGTGGATACGACCGTGTTATAGCCTATGCAAGCCGACTGCTATCTTCCGCAGAGCGCAACTATTCAATCACAGAGCGCGAGTGCCTCGCTCTTGTGTGGGCAGTCGCAAAGTTTCGTCCATACTTATACGGGCGCCCATTCCGTGTCGTCACCGATCATCACGCGCTCTGCTGGCTAGCCTCACTCAAGGATCCCACAGGACGACTTGCTCGCTGGGCGCTACGCCTGCAAGAATACACGTTCTCTGTAACGTATAAAACAGGGCGATTGCATCAGGATGCGGATTGTTTATCCCGCTACCCTGTGGAGGAAGCAGCCGATACTGACACCATCGCAGACGTTTTTTCTGTGTCGCAGCTGCTCAAAATTGGCGAAGAGCAACGCCGGGATGCATCTTTACGAGCCATCATTGACCAACTTGAGTCAGCACCTCGTGACGCGCTTCTACGAATGTATCTCGTCAAAGACGGGATCCTATACCGCCGCAACCTCGATCCACTCGGCTCCGACTTACTTCCCGTCATACCGGCACATCTGCGTTCGACTGTCCTTCACCAACTTCATGACGCTCCCTTGGCGGGCCACTTGGGCGTTTCCCGCACATACGACCGTGTACGCCGTCGGTATTTTTGGCCTGGACTTGCCCGTTCTGTTCGACGCTATGTCGCCGCTTGTGAGCCCTGCCAGCGCCGCAAGAAGCCGTCTGCCCTTCCAGCTGGCTGCCTTCAGCCGATCGAGGTTCCCGCTGAACCTTTTTTTCGAGTCGGTCTCGACCTGCTTGGCCCTTTCCCACTCTCCAGCTCCGGAAATAAATGGATTGCTGTCGCCACAGACTACGCGACGCGGTACGCTATCGCACGAGCACTTCCGACGAGTTGCGCTACCGACGTTGCGGACTTTCTGTTGTACGACATAATTTTAGTGCACGGAGCCCCACGCCAACTCCGCACTGACCGTGGCCGCACCTTCCTCTCAGCTGTCGTTGAAGAAATCCTGCGGTCTTGCAATACCAAGCACAAGTTTACAACTTCGTACCATCCACAGACGAACGGTCTCACGGAGCGCCTCAACAGGACCATAACCGACATGCTCGCGAAATACGTCGCGGCTGATCACCAGGACTGGGACATTCATTTGCCATATGTGACGTTCGCCTATAATTCTTCGCGTCACGACACTGCCGGCTACTCGCCATTCTATCTCCTATACGGACGAGAACCCGCGCTACCCTTGGACACTTTGCTGCCCTCCGCCACCGAATATGCCGCCGAAGCCATCGCCCGCGCCGACCACGCGCGCCAACTCGCCCGTAACCGCCTAGAAGCTTCGCAGGAGCACCAAAGACAGCTCTATGATTGTCGTCATAGAGACGTGCACTTTTCCCCGGGTTCTCTTGTGCTTCTCTGGTCACCCACTCGGCGTGTGGGGCTTTCTGAGAAACTGCTGTCACGGTACACTGGACCATACCGTGTCGTTCGCCAGGTGACTGACGTCACGTATGAGATCATCCCAGCCGATCCAACGCCGTCATCGTCAGCTACGAGCGACATCGTTCACGTGTCTCGGCTCAAGCCCTATTACCCTCCTTCGACCACATCTGTGTAGATTAAGCACCGAGACGGTGCTTCTACCGCCGGGGGGTTATGATACCAGACAGCGTGGCTCTATGAAAGAGGAAGACGACGTCGCTTGCTGGTTGTTGCTGGACTGTCGCCATCTTGTCCACCCTGCGCTGTGCATTGTGAATAGTTATTAAACGAGCTACCTGTAACAATATTTTCCTTTCCATCTCTTTCTTTCTCTCTCTCTCTTTATTTCACTTTCTCGGTATTTCTATTGTTCTCTTGCTTCCCTTTCTTTCTTTCTTTCTTCAATATTTTCCTTTCCATCTCTTTCTTTCTCTCTCTCTCTTTATTTCACTTTCTCGGTATTTCTATTGTTCTCTTGCTTCCCTTTCTTTCTTTCTTTCTTTCATTCTTTCTTTCTTTCTTTCTTCAATATTTTCCTTTCCATCTCTTTCTTTCTCTCTCTTTATTTCACTTTCTCGGTATTTCTATTGTTCTCTTGCTTCCCTTTCTTTCTTTCTTTCTTTCTTTCTTCAATATTTTCCTTTCCATCTCTTTCTTTCTCTCTCTCTCTTTATTTCACTTTCTCGGTATTTCTATTGTTCTCTTGCTTCCCTTTCTTTCTTTCTTTCTTTCTTTCTTTCTTTCTTTCTTTCTGTCTTTCTTTCTTTCTTTCTTTCTTTCTTTCTTCAATATTTTCCTTTCCATCTCTTTCTTTCTCTCTCTCTCTTTATTTCACTTTCTCGGTATTTCTATTGTTCTCTTGCTTCCCTTCTTTCTTTCTTTCTTTCTTTCTTCAATATTTTCCTTTCCATCTCTTTCTTTCTCTCTCTCTCTTTATTTCACTTTCTCGGTATTTCTATTGTTCTCTTGCTTCCCTTTCTTTCTTTCTTTCTTTCTTTCTTCAATATTTTCCTTTCCATCTCTTTCTTTCTCTCTCTCTCTTTATTTCACTTTCTCGGTATTTCTATTGTTCTCATGCTTCCCTTTCTTTCTTTCTTTCTTTCTTCAATATTTTCCTTTCCATCTCTTTCTTTCTCTCTCTCTCTTTATTTCACTTTCTCGGTATTTCTATTGTTCTCTTGCTTCCCTTTCTTTCTTTCTTTCTTTCTTTCTTTCTTTCAATATTTTATTTCCAATTTCTTTCTCTCTCTCTCTTTTATTTCACTTTCTCGGTATTTCTATTGTTCTCTTGCTTCCCTTCTTTCTTTCTTTCTTTCTTTCTTCTTTCTTTCTTTCTTCTTTTTTTTCCTTCTTTCTTTCTTTCTTCAATTCATTTTCCTTTCCATCTCTTTCTTTCTCTCTCTCTCTTTATTTCACTTTCTCGTATTTCTATTGTTCTCTTGCTTCCCTTTCTTTCTTTCTTTCTTTTCTTTCTTTCTTTCTTTCTTTCTTTCTTTCTTCAATATTTTCCTTTCCATCTCTTTCTTTCTCTCTCTCTCTTTATTTCACTTCTCGGGTATTTCTATTGTTCTCTTGCTTCCCATTCTTTTTCTTCTTTCTTTCTTCAATATTTTCCTTTCCATCTCTTTCTTTCTCTCTCTCTCTTTATTTCACTTTCTCGGTATTTCTATTGGTCTCTTGCTTCCCTTTCTTTCTTTCTTTCTTTCTTTCTTCAATATTTTCTTTCCATCTCTTTCTTTCTCTCTCTCTCTCTTTATTTCACTTTCTCGGTATTTCTATTGTTCTCTTGCTTCCCTTTCCTTCTTTCTTTCTTTCTTTCTTTCTTTCTTTCTTTCCTTCTTTACTTTCTTCTTCTTCAATATTTTCCTTTCCATCTCTTTCTTTCTCTCTCTCTCTCTTATTTCACTTCTCGGTATTTCTATTGTTCTCTTGCTTCCCTTTCTTTGCTTCTTTCTTTCTTTCTTTCCTTCTTTCTTTCTTTCTTCAATATTTTCCTTTCCATCTCTTTCTTTCTCTCTCTCTCTCTTTATTTCACTTTCTCGGTATTTCTATTGTTCTCTTGCTTCCCTTTCTTTCTTCTTCTTTCTTTCTTTCTTTCTTTCTTTCTTTCTTCAATATTTTCCTTTCCATCTCTTTCTTTCTCTCTCTCTCTTTATTTCACTTTCTCGGTATTTCTATTGTTCTCTTGCTTCCCTTCTTTCTTTCTTCTTTCTATTCTTTCTTTCTTCAATAGTTTCCTTTCCATCTCTTCTTTCTCTCTCTCTCTTTATTTCACTTTCTCGGTATTTCTATTGTTCTCTTGCTTCCCTTTCTTTCTTTCTATTCTTTCTTCTTCAATATTTTCCTTTCCATCTCTTCTTTCTCTCTCTCTCTTTATTTCACTTTCTCGGTATTTCTATTGTTCTCTTGCGTTCCCTGTCTTTTCTTTCTTTCTTTCTTTCTCAATATTTTCCTTTCCATCTCTTTCTCTCTCTCTCTCTTTATTCACTTTCTCGGTATTTCTATTGTTCTCTTGCTTCCCTTTCTTCTTTCTTTCGTTCTTTCTTTCTTCTTTCTTTCTTTCTTCAATATTTTCCTTTCCATCTCTTCTTTCTCTCTCTCCTTTATTTCACTTTCTCGGTATTTCTATTGTTCTCTTGCTCCTTTCTTTCTTTCTTTCTTTCTTTCTTTCTTTCTTTCTTCATATTTTCCTTTCCATCTCTTTCTTTCTCTCTCTCTCTCTCTTTATTTCACTTTCTCGGTATTTCTATTGTTCTCTTGCTTCCCTTTCTTTCTTGCTTTCTTCTTTCTTTCTTTCCTTCTTTCTTCTTTCTTTCTTTCTTCAATATTTTCCTTTCCATCTCTTTCTTTCTCTCTCTCTCTTTATAGTCACTTTCTCGGTATTTCTATTGTTCTCTTGCTTCCCTTTCTTTCTTTCTTTCTTTCTTTCTTCAATATTTTCCTTTCCATCTCTGTCTTTCTCTCTGTCTCTTATTTCACTTTCTCGGTATTTCTATTGTTCTCTTGCTTCCCTTTCTTTCTTTCTTTCTTTCTTTCTTCAATTTTCCTTTCCATCTTTTCTTTCTCTCTCTCTCTTTATTTCACTTTCTCGGTATTTCTATTGTTCCTTGCTTCCCTTTCTTTCTTTCTTTCTTTCTTTCTTCAATATTTCCTTTCCATCTCTTTCTTTCTCTCTCTCTCTTTATTTCACTTTCTCGGTATTTCTATTGTTCTCTTGCTTCCCTTTCTTTCTTTCTTCTTTCTTTCTAATATTTTCTTTCTTTCTTTCTTCTTCTCTTTATTTCACTTTCTCGGTATTTCTTTCTCTTGCCTCCCTTTCTTTCTTTCTTTCTTCCCTTCAATATTTTCCTTTCCATCTCTTTCTTTCTCTCTCTCTTCTTTATTTCACTTTCTCGGTATTTCTATTGTTCTCTTGCTTCCCTTTCTTTCTTTCTTCTTTCTTTCTTCAATATTTTCCTTTCCATCTCTTTCTTTCTCTCTCTCTCTCTTTATTTCACTTTCTCGGTATTTCTATTGTTCTTTTGCTTCCCTTTCTTTCTTTCTTTCTTTCTTTCTTCAATATTTTCCTTTCCATCTCTTTCTTTCTCTCTCTCTCTTTATTTCACTTTCTCGGTATTTCTATTGTTCTCTTGCTTCCCTTTCTTTCTTTCTTTCTTTCTTTCCTTCTTTCTTTCTTTCTTTCTTTCTTTCTTCAATATTTTCCTTTCCATCTTTCTTTCTCTCTCTCTTTATTTCACTTTCTCGGTATTTCTATTGTTCTCTTGCTTCCCTTTCTTTCTTTCTTTCTTTCTTTCTTCAATCTTTTCCTTTCCATCTCTTTCTTTCTCTCTCTCTTTTTCACGTGTTCGTTTTCATTTAACACTCGCACCTATTGTGCTCGGTAGTGGGGTTGCCCAATTCCTGTGGCGCATACCCACCTGAGGAGTTCTGCACGACGGAGCACAAGTTACCGATAGCTTAAACAACTTCACTGTAAAGAGAATGAAGCAAGCGCGTGCCGGTTCCTGATGATGATAGTTTATTATGATGGAGCACTAGTTACCGACAGCTTAACCGGCGTCGCTGTTAAAATGAATTCAATAAATCAATCTGGTTGAGCAGCTGCGTCTTCCAGCCGCTCTCGGGTGCCATCGGCATGAAGACTGGCCGGGGTATAGCAGTGAACCTGAGCCATGGCGGCTCCTTCGAAGAGCTTCCATCACAGGGTCGTCGTTCGAAGTGGGCAGTACCGGCAGTGCTCAAATAATAAAGGGTACACTTATACCGTGCTCAACGTAGGAGAGCCGTGGCCGAGTGGTTAGAAATGTCACAATGGCAACGGAAAGGCAATGGGTTGAACCGCCCATGGTGATCTCATTCCAACGTGATCGTTGCCTATCATCGGCCCAGGTTGCTCTCGTATGAGCACCTCAAGACTCCTGCCAAGCACACGTATGCATGATTCGAGGCCGCGGGGCTCGAGCTCTATCTCTGCTCAAAACGAGCAAAGGGTGGTCGAGTATCAGGGGGGTGCGGTCATATATCCCCAGGTCATATCCGCTCAACCAACGAGGGGCAGCTGCGGCATGGGTATGTGGCAAATTGCGGTAGGTACGTACTTGCGGCCGTGCCCAATGGCATTGGACACCAGTTCCGGATTTGGTTGGGCGGCATGCGCTCGCACAGATCGGTATTATGGGATTATGAATACCGCGTCTGTTCTGGCGGTGTCGTTCAGCGTTCGGCGCGTTCAATGGTGAACCTTCGGTATCTTTCGCGGGACCGGAGGCACGGGAGGCCTCGTAATGCGTCGTTGCTGAAAAGTGTGAACTTAAGGATAGGAAGACCGTGAATATTGAAGCAAAATTTCTACCTGCCCTATTTTAGGAGCACAAGAAAAAAAGATAGTGCGGGCTCCTCGGTATTTTATTTTTCGTAGGAAATATGACGGATGACATTCTATCAGACATTCTTGGCGCCCATGCTTTCGTCAAAGCTGAACAAGGTTGTAGAAAGCAAAAATGACAGGAAATAGATAGTAGGTATACGATACATCCTTTTCTTATCACACAGCTCAGAAATGGTGGAGTAAATACGTTGTTAACGCCGGTTTTACGTCTGCCATTAGGCTAGGTCAGGAATGCTCGCCGTGGAAAGAAAGATTGAGCACGTGAAAGACAAGGTGCGGACGGATATTTACTTCGTAAAACCCTCCCGGAAATTCAGAGACTGCAGTACTGGTGTGGTTCACTGTACAAAGTTCTTTGAGGAGCGGCTGCTACGTCGCGCAGACAGGCCGTTGCGTTTACGAGAGAATTATGAAGTGCTCGTAAGCTGTTCCCCAGTGCACGCCAGCGATCCTAAACCCAGTGCCTATATTTTCAATATGTACTATCGGGGTCAAATGAAACGCGAACAGCGGAAAGCATTCATAATGGACAGGCACGCATATGCGCAGTGCTGCCAAACTGGATGTGCGCGCCTGTCAATGGTGATGACTGGAGAGCGCGCACTATACCATTGCTAACGCTTGACGCTGTTCGCGTTCGCTTTGACGCCGATGGTACCTGCGTTCTAAATGCCATTGAAGTGAACCTTTGAAATACTTTTCCATGTATTGTTATAGGGCAAAAAAGAGAAAAAAAAAGACTGGAGACTATTCCACTCTGTGAGGTTGGTTGACCAGCATAGCTTACTGGCGCACTCCAGTCTCTGCCCTCGTTGCCATTTTTTAAAAGCACGCTGCTCTTCTCTAGTCTCACAACGCACGGCCACCCCATAGTGGCTACGGACGACCTTAATGCTTTAATGAAAAAAAAAGAAACATCAAGAAGAAGAGCCAGATATTTATAGCACCAAGGTATTGAGCCTATAGAATTCGGTATCCGTCGTTTAATAATAATAATAATATCTGGGGTTTAACGTCCCAAAACCAACATATGATTATGAGAGACGCCGCAGTGGAGGGCTCCGGAAATTTCGACCACCTGGGGTTCTTTAACGTGCACCTAAATCTAAGTACACGGGCCTCAAACATATTCGCCTCCACCGAAAATGCAGCCGCCGCGGCCGGGATTTGATCCCGCGACCTTCGGGTCAGCAGTCGAGTGCCATAACCACTAGACCACCGTGGCGGGGCAGTATCCGTCGTTTAGATTGTTAGAACTACGTCGGAAGTGAGCCTGCTGCGAGGTTGACGGCCACACACTTTCAATACACTTTGCAATTAACCTATCACTAAAGAATACATCGAACCTTAAGTTTGACGTTAAAAAAATTATATCAGGCTGAATACTTTCAGTTTCATTAGCATTTTACTAAAGTCTCGTCTGATTTCCGGTACATTGTATTCATTATTTCTTTCAGTGCAGTGTGTTTTAATGGGAATTTTTAAACTAGACTATTGTAGAAGACTATTTTCCGCACGGTAAAACGAAACTGAAGAAGACGACGGAGTGCGCGAGAGAGGCCAACGTGAAGCACGTGAGCTTCAGAACGGCGACGGGCAGAGCGTGCGTGGCCAGCGAGCAAGAAGCAGCACGTTCGATCAGCTTGCTGGGGCCATCAGACCAGCCGGGACGAGCCCGGCGTTTCCTGTGGAGAACGGGTGTCCCAGACCAGGCCTTGCGGCGGGTTCTTGCGATGGACGTGCGAGCGGGCCAGGCCAAGCTGCTGGGCGTGTGTCAGATGGTGTATCCGAGACCAACCAGCTACGGAGTCGGTCCATGGTGCTGAGGCTGCTGGGGTTCAGTACAACCGACTTCTGAGGGCGTGGTCCTGGTGCCACGTATTCCGGTCCGGCACTACCGAATGCTGAGGGGACTCGGTGCTACTCCGGGTGCATCGTGGTCCGTTGCGGGCCTGAGCGAGCAGCTCAGGATCTGGTTCTGCCACGTCGACGGCTCGTCGTCCCTCTCCTGCTGCGAGCGTGCGTCAGATACGCGGTCGTCGGTACCATGAGTGACGTCTGCAGAACCAAAGACTCTGTATTAGGCACGACGCGCGGATACTCGCGTAGGCATACAGAACTGCAAGGACCGAGTGTTAGAGGGAAAGTAATTGTGTATGTTAGTGTCCAGCAAGTTATGTGCGTGTATTTGTCTTTTGATGAGTGTTGTGTATAAATGTTTCCTTGTCCCTGACTCTGTCTGTGTCTGAGGGCCCACGCACCCATCACACTATTCATGTCGGACTTCGTATATAGAGTGAAATGCACGTGAAACTCTAAATATGCTTGAGCCTAATATATTTGTCAGTTATTGAATGTAAGTTAGCGCAGATTAGATGTAGACTATTTTGACAGCGAGGTGACAGGGAAATTCAGTAAGTAGCTTCAATGCATCAATATCACGACCAGCAGCAGTGTGCTGCACAGCTTTTAAACGCTTGACTGAAGTACCGATGAAGAAAATATAGTTTAGGCGAATAAAAAAAGTCACAGTTTCGCCGCAAGGGCGAAGCAATGAATGCGATAGCAAGGAACTAATGCTATACGAAGTGAGGCTCGCCAATGGATAGTCTCAGTTTGAACAGCGCTTCTGTTGCAAAGGCGGCCGAAGCAGCGAAGGAAACTAGCGTGCTTCAAGTGTCGAGCTGTGACACTTGATAGTTCGCGCGCTCATCTTCTGTTTGTTCATTTGGCGGCGTCCCTGAGCTCGAGTGACATTCGTACGCGCCGTAACATGAGCGCGGACATCACGGTGAAAGCGTGAAACATTCCTCTACCCCTCGCCACGAGAAAACCGCGCGAGCAGACAGCGGAAGGGCAAGCTTCTCCCATGCGCAAATATAAGAAGAAGCGAGCGAGCTCGCCGACGACTTTTAAATGCGCCCGTCGGGCTCCTAGCGCCACCTCGCTGGTAATGAAGAAACGCTTATTATCGCCTGCTGTCTCTGAGTCCGTCCAGCGCTAAATGGTGTGTATATAACGCTCGCCGTTAGCTACGTGGAGGATCTGCGTTTCGTGGCGTAGTGGATAGCGCCGCTCGCTGCGGGGCAAGAGGTCCCTGGTTCGATTCCGCGCTTCGGAAGCATTTTTCTGAGTTATTTTTCTTGGGGGCCTTTATATATATATACATACTTATACATATACGGTGCATGACGGCGGCGACGGCGACGGCAAAATCCAGCCGAGACTGTCCATATAATTGCTATCGCAATAAAACATTTTTTTTCGACAAGCTACACCAGGATATGCCACGCTATGCCCATCCGTTATGTGCTATACTTTTTGTAAATATTTTCCCCAATAATTAGCAACTTACAACTAGCACTACCTGTGGGCCGACGAGCAATGGGAACGGTGTTCCAGCAGTACCTGCAACAGAGTGTGGCAGATCGTCAACTTGTCGCAATGCGCCAGAAACTGTCTTCCTGGGGTAAATTGAGCGCAATGGCACAAAAAATGGTAGATGTTTTCTTCGGTGCCGCAGACCTCGAAAGCCGCGCTGTAGGTCCCCCTAATGGATCATTGTCACAACATGAAGCGCTGGGCAACCAGGTGCCCGCGCCACTGCCGCCTGCATGATTTGGATGTCAGCCGCGTTGTATTCATGATCTTTATCAAGAGTAATCAGTGCATACTTTTCATGTTTCCGGCTTACGCCTTTGACAACTGGGGCTACATGGATATTTTCTTCTGAAAGAAACATTAGTGTCGGCATACTGCTCTTTCGCGCTGGCTTGATGATCATCGGCAGCCCAGACGATGCTTTTATTAATAAAGCAACTACAGTCGAAACCCGCGATAACGAAATCCCGAGGGAACGAAATTCTCGCCGCAACGAAATATTTTCGGAGCACCGGCGAACGCCCATAGGAGTCAATTCATTTCGTAACTCGCGACTACGAAAGATATTCATACTGCGGTCCCTCATTAACGAAATTTTTGAAACAGGAGTGCGCAAATAATCTACTCTCGCAACATTAACTACATTCATGAGCTGCTGAAATGCATTCATGCTACACTTAAATTGTTCAAAACTATCGCTACAGCGCACTTGAGAAGCAGCCGCCATCGTTGTCTACGAAAAACAATGCTGGCAACAATGATGATGATGATGGCTTGCCGAAACACCTGCTCGTTATCGCGGACTACGTATCCAAATCCACATTCCTCATGGAGTTTCGTTCGTTGGCTTGGCTCTGTGCTTGGCTTTGTCGGCTTTGCGCGCACATGGTCGCATGTGTGAAGCCATTTGTGGAGCGTTTGCTTGGTCGCTTGGTGCAACGTGAACTGTGTGTTGCGATTGCTTCGTCCGATTTCGCTGCCTACGAAGATGCCGCCTCCAACGAAAAAGCGGAAGTTCATCACGCTGGAAGATAAGGCTGCAGTCATCAGTGAGGTGGAAATTAAAGGGCAGGAAACAAATGGACATCGCTGTCCACGGTTCTGCGCTGATCCCCGCTGATCCAGCGGAGCCGAAAGAAGGTTCGCCTGTAGGCGCACTTGACGACGGTTCTGGTGACACCGCAGTGCCGCCGTCACTGACCAGTACATGGGGCGAACTGTGTGCCGCTGCAAACGAGATTCCCGATCGAGAGGCATGAAATTGCTGCACGGTAAGGGCCGCAAAAGACAAATTGGCTAGCTTTTGGAAATAAAATATGTTTTTTTGTAAATTACATGTCTTTTCTGCCGCATTCTCGCGCCAACGAAATTCCCGCAAGAGCGAAATTCTGTGCTTTCCCCGCCGATTTCGTTATTGCGGGTTACAACTGTATATGGACATTGCAGCCACGTTTTCTCCGTCGATTATTGTGAGACGATCACTAATGTCAATTTTCACTCTTAAAGCGGGTACTATTTTTCTGAGTTACTTCCAATTACTTATATCAATTTCTTCTGACTTTCCTATGACATCTACACTGCTTTGCAGTTACACAATTCCAATGTTGTATTTAGGAGGTATAAGAATTCAACAGAAAATTCCTTCACATTTGTGGAGCATGGCAAGTCCAAGCATGGCATGGCAAGGGACAGCTTATTCAGCCCGCATTTAGAAGCGCCACTCGCCTACGTCCCTCGACGCTAGAAATGTCTCATAATATTTTGTTCCAAACACACCATTTCCTCTCAATGCCGGCAAGATCATTTTTAGACGCGAAGTATGTTAAGGCGGAGCTCAATCCGGTGGTGGTGGTGTGCGGCGTGACCACCCTTACTGCGCAAGCGCATACCCTCTCCACACACCTCCTCTCCACTCACGCTCTCCCCTCCCCTCTCCACTTTCCCTCTCCCCTCCCCCTTTCCACTCTTCCTCTGAAACGCGGGCTAGACATGCCGAAATTCTCTCCTGCGCAACGCCGCGATGAGCTCGAGCGCATGCGCGTCCCCTCCACTTCTCTCTCCTCTCCCACGCTGCCCCCCTCTCGCCCGCCTGTCGACCGCGTTCCCCGCTCGCCCTGTGAGAATTAACGGCCAGGCAATATGGAAGATACGACGCGCGTAGCGTCCCTCTTCGCGTTCCACGACGCGAGGTCGGTAGCATGCCCAAGGAACGCCAACGGAACGCGATCGTGCAAGTGCTCCGGCTTCGCATCGCCTCATGGTCCCCTTTAGCGGGAGATGGTGTAATGTTTCTTAGAACGCTGCCACTAATACGCTCTTTAGACTTACCGTATTGTTTCTCAGCTTAGACGCCACCATGTGTGCACATGCCGCTGTTTTGTGTTGGCGGAAATAAAATATAATGTATAGCGTTCTTGTGAGGTGATATGTAAATTTGTCAATGCAATACATGAATTGACGTCGCTCTTACCGAAGTCATTCCTCGACAGGAGATACTTCAGAAACTCAATGATCAAGTAAACCTGTAAGCGTAAATCAAGAGTGTCAAGGCCCTGAATGGTGCACTGAAGTGATCAGGAATCAAGCATTTGATTTTGTTAATACAGTCGAAACCCGCGATAACGTCATCCCGAGGGAACGAAATTCTCACCGCAACGAAATATTTTCGGAGCACCGGCGAATGCCCATAGGAGTCAATGCATTTCGTAACTCGCGACTACGAAAGGTATTCATACCGCAGTCCCTCATTAACGAAATTTCTGAAACACGAGTGCGCAAATAATCTACTCTCGCAACATTACCTACATTCGAAAACTGCTGAAATGCATTCATGCTGCACTTAAATTGTGCAAAACTATCGCTACAGCGCACTTGAGAAGCAGCCGCCATCATTGTTTAAAAAAAAACAACATAAAGCTGGCGACAATGATGATGATCATGGCTTGCCGAAACACCTGCTCGTTATCGCGGACTACGTAGCCAAATCCAGATTCCTCATGGAGTTTCGTTCGTTGTCTTGGCTCTGTGCTTGGCTTTGTCGGCTTTGCGCGCACATGGTCGCGTGTGTGGATCCATTTGCGGAGCGTTTGCTTGGTCGCTTGGTGCAACGTGAACTGTGCGTTGCAAATGCTTCGTCCGATTTCGCTGCCTACGAAGATGCCGCCTCCAACGAAAAAGCGGAAGTTCATCACGCTGGAAGATAAGGCTGGAAACGTCAGTGAGGTGGAAAAGGGCAGGAAAAAAATGGACATCGCCAAAGAATTCGGCGTTGCGTGCAGCTCGCTGTCCACGATTCTGCGCTCATCCAACGGAGCCGGAAGAAGGTTCGCCTGTAGGCGCACTTGATGACGGCACTGGTGACAGTGCAGTGCCGCCGTCACTGACCAGCGCATGGGGCGAACTTTGTGCCGTGGAAAACGAGATTCCCGATCGAGAGGCATGAAATTGCTGCATGGTAAGGCCCGTCAAAGCAAACTTACTGACTTTTGGAAATGAAATGTGTTTTTTTTGTAAATTCCATGTCTTTTCTGCCGCATTCTCGCGCCAACGAAATTCCCGCAAGAGCAAAATTTTGCACTTTCACCGCCGATTTCCTTATTGCGGGTTTCAAGTGTAATTAGAAAATCGTATATTGAACACACCTGGAGAGGTGCAGACGCTTTACCATACACCAAATTAAGGTCTATGGTAACATAAGAATCTATGGTCTATGGTAATATAACAAATGCTTATAACCTCAGACGCACCCACCCAGGGGTGCCGAATGCGGGATTTCCAAGAAAAGGTTGTTATCATGCTTGTTGTTAGACATTGGACATTACATATGAGTATGCACGCGATGGACATTTCAATGAACCACCCGTTGTTATCGATATTACGTACATCACGGCGCGACAAAGTGCTGCTTTGTATAACCAAGACACGGCTAGTCATTTCGTGCTTTAAAAGTGCCGTCGGGAGAGTGATTTGATTAACCTCGTTTGGACGACGTAGACGCGTTGGAAAACATTCGAAAACATTCGAAACTCTAAGTCTGAAAATGTTTCCTTGCTGCTTTCCATGATTTTTACAGCAATTACTAATACATATTGTCGCGGTTCAACGTAAGCAGACCACCGAGACGTTGAGTCTGAGAACCGACGGCGTGTTTTTATGCAGCAGCCAAGAGCAAGGACATAAACAAATGCACGTCGTCTTCTTTGGTCAGTGTCCCTTTTCACGAGACTGCGCGCACATCGTCTTCGTTCTCTGTCTATTTCGAGCGTGGCATTTGCCTCCCCTTAAAAGAGCATCGCCCCGATGCTATAGCTGAGACAGTCATTCGCGCATAAAGTCACTTTGTACAAGCGACGGTGCTTCGTATAGTCACTCGCTGACGTATGGTTTAATGCGCACTACGTGCACAAGTTCAGGTCGGTGCTGGCGACGCCTTGTACAGTTTGGGCTATCCGGGACGACCTCGTAGGTAACGTCACTTAGTCGTCGCAGCACTCGATAAGGTCCGAAGTATCTTCTGAGCAACTTTTCGGATAGTCCCCGTCTTCGTACAGGCGTCCACACCCATACCCTGTCCCCGGTTTCGTACGTTACAGGTGTATGACGTAGATTATAGCGTCCTGCGTCGTACTCTTGCTGTTGGTATATTCGCAGACGTGCGAGCTGCCTGGCTTCCTCTGCGCGTTGAGTGAACGCGTCGGCACTCGTTTCGTTGTTATCGCATTCGTGTGGCAGCATCGCGTCCAACATGGTCCTTACTTCTCGTCCGTGAACAAGGCTGAATGGGGTCATCCGTGTGGTTCCTTGTTTAGCAGTATTGTAGGCAAACGTTATGTAAGGGAGAATCTCGTCCCAATTTTTGTGCTCGATGTCCACATACATTGAAAGCATGTCTTCCAGAGTTTTGTTGAGCCGCTCGGTCAACCCGTTGGTTTGTGGATGGTAGGCTGTCGACTTACGATGAATAGTACCGCTGAGCACCAACACATGATCTAAAAGCGCGGCCGTGAATGCGGTTCCGCGATCTGTTATAACGATCGACGGCGCACCGTGTCTCAGCACAATGTTCTCTATGAAGAATCGGGCCACCTCCTCTGCTGTGCCTCTCTGGATGGCTTTTGTCTCGGCGTAGCGGGTAAGGTAGTCGGTCGCCACTATAACCCAGCGGTTACCAGCACTAGAGGTGGGAAGTGGGCCCAAAAGGTCCATTCCGATCTGGTCAAATGGCGTTGGCGGGATCTGGACAGGGTGTAACAAACCGGCTGGTTTAGTCGGAGGTGACTTGCGCCGCTGGCAATCGAGGCAGGTCCGAACATGATGCTTCACGGCAGCGGTGAGTCTAGGCCAGTAATACCTCTCCCGAACTCAGCCCAGTGTGCGCGTGTAGCCTAAATGTCCAGCTGTGACCTCGTTGTGGTACGCTTGCAATACCTCAGAACGAAGAGCGGCAGGGACGACAAGCAGGTAGGTGGACCCGTCTGACGAGAAGTTCATTTTGTAAAGGACATTGTTTCGCAGACAGAACGACGATAGTCCTCTTGCAAAGGCTTTGGGTGCGTTCTGGCTTCGTCCTTCTAAATAATTAATCAAGCCAAGTAGCTCAGGATCGTCATGCTGGTGATCTGCGATGGTTGACGTGTCGAGGATTCCGAGGAATGCCGTCTCTTCTTCAAGGGAAGCAGCCGACTCTATCGGTGATCGAGACAGGCAGTCGGCGTCCGTGTGTCGTTTTCCCGACTTGTACACCATCGTTATATCAAATTCCTGTAGTCTAAGGCTCCAGCGTGCCAATCGCCCGGAAGGATCTTTCAGACTTGTTAACCAACACAACGAATGGTGGTCACTGATAACCTTGAATGGGCGGCCGCACAAGTATGGGCGAAATTTCATAACTGCCCACACCACGGCGAGGCATTCCTTTTCAGTTGTCGAGTAATTTGCTTCTGTGCGTGACAGAGTTCTGCTTGCGTAAGCGATCACTCTTTCCTCGTCGTCCTGGCGCTGCACAAGCACAGCTCCGAGGCCAACATTGCTGGCGTCAGTATGGAGCATTGTAGGGGCTGTCTCATCAAAATGGGCAAGCACGGGGGTCGTGTGTAGATGTTGCCGCAAGTCATTGAAAGCAGCTTCCTGATCGTCGCCCCAAACAAATGCAACGTCATCCCTCGTGAGGCGAGTTAAAGGCGACGCAATGCGCGCAAAATCTGGAATAAACCGCCGATAATATGCGCAGAGACCCAGAAAACGCCTGACTGCCTTTTTATCTGATGGTGTCGGAAACTGTGCGACAGCGGCAACTTTCTCGGGATCTGGACGAACTCCTGCGTAACTGACGACATGGCCAAGAAACTGTAGTTCCTCAAAGCAGAAGTGACACTTCTCCGGCTTGAGCGTCAGGCCTGCGGCCCGTATGGCCTGCAAGACCACCTGCAATCGTTCGAGGTGTTCGTCAAACGTTGCAGAAAACACAATGACGTCGTCAAGGTATACTAGGCAGGTTCTCCATTTAAGCCCAGAGAGCACGGTATCCATGAGACGCTGGAAAGTAGCAGGCGCGGAGCACAAGCCAAATGGTAAGACCTTAAATTCGTACAGTCCGTCTGGCGTCACGAAAGCGGTTTTTTCACGATCCCTGGGGTCGACTTCAATTTGCCAATATCCACTCTTTAAGTCCATAGAAGAGAAGTAACGTGCGTTTTGAAGCCTGTCGAGCGAATCATCTATGCGGGGAAGCGGGTACACGTCTTTTTTTGTCACCTGATTTAGCTTTCGATAGTCCACACAGAAACGCAGGCTGCCGTCCTTCTTCTTGACTAGAACAACAGGTGACGCCCAAGGGCTTTTAGACGGTTGAATCACGTCGTCTTCAAGCATTTTTGTTACCTGCTGTTCTATCGCTTCTCGTTCTTTCGAAGCCACACGGTACGGATTTTGGTGGATTGGTCTAGCCCTGTCCTCTGTGATGATTCGGTGCTTGGTCAAGGACGTCCGGCCAACTTTCGTGGTCGACGCAAAACAATCGTGGAACTCGGCTAGCAGCGCAAGGAGGCGTTCCCGCTGTTGCTGAGTTAAAGTAGGGTTGACGTCAAGGTTAGGTGCTAGGTCATGTGGGTCCTGTGTAGGCGTTGCTTCGAGTGCTGAAAAGCAGTCACAAACATCTGCTATCTCGTCAAAATATGCCAGAGTTGTGCCTTTTGGAAGGTGCCGTCGCTCGGAGGTGAAATTGGTCAACAGCAAGTTCGTTCGGCCGTCAGTGACATTGACTATTCCTCGTGCTACTGAAATCCCGTGAGTGAAAAGCAGCGAGGTTACTTGGTCGGAGACTCCTTCGCCGTCGAACGGTGCGTCACATGCTACTGAAACGAGGGTACATGATCGAGGCGGCACAACTATATCGTGGTCTTTGAGACGAGAGGATTTGTGTTCTGGTGATGAAGAATCAGGCAGACGAGCACTCTCGTAAAACGAAACCACGCGGTCCGGGATGTTGATTATTGCGCCATGCTCCCTGAGAAAGTCCATTCCTATAATTAAATCTTTGCAGCACTCTGGAAGAACGATGAAAGTCGCGACGAAAGAGGAATCTCCTATGCTGATTCTTGCTGTGCATCTTTCAGAAGGGAGCAGCAATTGACCACCCGCTGTTCTTATATGTGGTCCTGTCCACGGCGTTTTTACTTTCCTAAGACGATCGGCCAGCTTGTGACTTATTATGGAAAAATCAGCACCCGTATCGACTATAGCCGTCACTTGCTCTCCATCAATAAGTACATTGAGGTCGGCGCTCACCGTTTCGTCGCTGTTAATATTCGTCGACGTCGCGTCGTTCTGTAGCGGCAGTACTGGGGACTTTTTATCGTCTTGTGGTCGGGCTGCGACCTTACCCCGAGAGGTAGCCGCCTTTAGTTTCCCCGGTAAGGGCTGGGCGACCTTGTTCCCCGAAGGTCAGCAAAAGTACGTCGATTCGGTGACGATGTCTGTGCAGGGGATGGAGAGCGTGACCGGTGGGCGGAGTTGGGCTGGTGATTGGGAAGCGACTCGTGATATGGAGAACACGTCGTTGGAGGTCCTCGAAAACCAGGGTCGTCATGGCGAACAGTATAGTCGGCGTTGGCACGGCGACCGTCGTAGCCTGGCCGAGACGGGCGAAGCAATGTGTCGCGGTACCAACAATAGCGAGCTATATGGCCGGCACCACCACAGTTGAAGCAGAGGGGGCGCCGATCGACAGTGCGCCAAGCGTCCGTTCTGCGAAATTGTGGGCGTCCCATGTCCTCTTGTGGTGGTGAGTAAGGCGCGGCAAGTGATGGCTGGTGGCATGAAGACATCGGAGACATGGGCCGACGTCTGAAAGCCTCCTGCAAAGGTTGCGACAAAGGTGCGGCTGTAGGTGGCTGGTAGTATGACGTGATAGGCGGGACGGGTGGTGGACGGCGGACAGCGTCGGCGTAACTCATTTGACGCTGCTCGCGACCGAGATCAGCTGCTGAGAAAGCGTGCCTAAGTTCGTCACGAACGACTGCGGCAACGGCGGTCACTGGTGTACCCACTGGCGGAGTCCAAAGCTTCTGAAGTTCTTCGCGAACAACATCTCTGATCAGGTCACGTAGGGAGCCCTGATTGTCCAGAGTCACTGAAGCGGCGTTGCTTGGGGTGGTAGTGGACGAGCGGTCATACTGCCTCGATCTTTGGTGCAGAGCACGCTCAATGGCAGTGGCTTCTCTTATAAAATCGGCCACGGTAGTTGGGGCATTGCGCACAAGGCCGGCGAACAGTTGTTCCTTGACGCCGCGCATAAGGTAGCGCAACTTCTTTTCCTCAGACATACTGGGATCAGCGCGACGACACAGGCGCGTCACGTCTTCAGCAAACATTGCCACAGTTTCGTCAGGTTTCTGAAGTCTTAACTCAAGCAACTGCTGAGCCCGCTCTCGACGGTCGACGCTAGCAAAGGTGTCAATCAGCTGCTGACGAAACTCATCCCATGTCGATATACGGCCTTCTCGATTCTCAAGCCACGTGTGAGCGCTGTCATCGAGGGTGAAGTACGTGCGGGTGAGCTTCTGTTTATCATTCCACTGGTTGATGTCGGCAACGCGTTCGTAATGTTCGAGCCAATCTTCAACGTCTTCATGTGGGGCACCACTGAAGCGATTAGGCACAAGTGGCTGAAGAAGCGTTACCTGGGCTGGACTGGAAACGGGGCTGCCTTGTATCCCTTGGACCACATGTGGCTGGCTGGCGGAGGCCATTGGCAGAGGTGAGAAATGCCTGGTAGAATGTTCGTCCAAGGAGGTCAGCTCAGGAGAGAGGCCTAGCAACCGCCGACTGAAGCGGTGCACTGGTGTCGTAACAGGTGACTGCGTGTCGGAACTTGATGAACGGCTCCCAGATGGGGTGTAGAGCATCGGCAGGCTTGCAGTCCAGCACCTCCACCAGTGTCGCGGTTCAACGTAAGCGGACCACCGAGACGTTGAGTCCGAGAACCGACGGCGTGTTTTTATGCAGCAGCCAAGAGCAAGGACATATACAAATGCACGTCATCTTCTTTGGTCAGTGTCCCTTTTCACGAGACTGCGCGCACATCGTCTTCGTTCTCTATTTCGAGCGTGGCAATATTTGACATCACGGAAAGTAGTCCCATTAAACAGACAGGAAAGAGGAGACGCTATCTTCACATTTGTAATAAAATATGTAAACAGAGAGGGAACAGAAGAAACTATGATCACATTTGTAACAAAATTAGAAACGTCGGCTCGAGCATTCACACCCCGTTTACCGAATTTTGTCATCGCAATCTTCCATGTTTCCCTTCCTGCCGTTTTTTGGATCTGTATACAAAGCAATTTGAACGTACAATGCTTGAGAAATGAAAGCAAGAATTATTTGTTTGACTAAGACAGAATACAAGACGAGATGAACTTGAGCGCAAGATGGATTTTTCATCAAAGGCAGAAGTAGTGTTCTTGAAGGTATTTAGAGGTGTTGGGAAGGATATTGAGTACTGTTTGCTCGCAGTCTTCTAAGCAATATGTTCTGTCACCTTAATTCTGTCTGTGTTCCGTTTGTATTGAACGTAACGTCACATGACTGCACATTGTCAATACGGTGAAATAAATGGCCATTTGACGAGATAGGGTTGCAGCATAATGCGGCAATACTGTCGGAAATTCTGCTATGACACATACATGTACAAAGTAGCGCGAAATGTTGGAGTTGATACCACTCGGGAAGCTGCTTACGTGTACGTGATTCATACGTCCGGTACACCACCTGTTCGTAATACAGAAAGAAAAAAAAATTCTATTTTGACATAGAAGGCGAACTTTTACTTTTGGATTCATCCGGGTGATTGGGACTTTTAGTGCGGAAGCGTAGAGAAGCCAGTGTCATCAAGGACTACATCTAACATCGAGAATGTTTACAACATAAAATAAGGCGGAAATGAGGGCAAACATTGCGAGACATATTTGGATGAATTCAACTTACGCAATTTTCAAACGAATAGCAAATTAAACACAATGCAAGTTTTATTTAGACCGATAACAGAAGTGAAAGTATGCCTTGGGAGTTTGCAATGATTACGCATACTTCCTAACACATTCAGTGCGTAAGAAAGCGTGGCGGCTGGACCTTCGTGTTTGTTGCTTCAACGCAAACTCAGTGCGCTGAGAACGCACAAAGTACAAAGGTGCGAGCCGCCTGCTGATCCCGGTCAAGAAAGGGTACGCTCTACGGCACCCGCATGCTCGAGGTACGGAGTTCCCGCATGCAGAAACCACGCATACCCCTCTCCTCGACCCCCCGCGGGCCTTTCGCGCGACGAAAGAAGGCCGGCTCGTTTCCTTTCGGCCGTTGCCGTGAACGTCAGATTCCCTCGCACGCTAACTCGTGGGGCGATGCTATCGACTTGGACTTTATTCGGAAACTCACAGCGGCTGCGAAAGTGTGCGTGCGGCACAAGGACGGCGCGCCGTCAAATGCGCCCCGGCGCAGGTGCTGCGGATATCCGGTCACGTTGCAATTAAACGGTCTCATAAAATCACGCCCTCGAGGAGAGGGTGCGCAACTTTATAGCACCCGAGCAGTTTTTTTTTCGCCAGGAATTATTCTCTTTCTCTGCATTTATTTCTCTTTCTTTCCCACTTTGTATTCGTTCTCTTACCCATTAGGGTTATTACAGGCCAGGCCTGAGAAATCGGTGCACGTGTTCTGGGAGCGAAGCAGAAGAGGACGAAGATGACGAAGAGGATGAAGAGAGCGCGTGGTGGTTCATGATGACTGTCATTTCTGTTTCCGACAGATAAATTACGGCGAGCTGCAACAGCTTCGCAATTATTATATAGAGGTACACATAAAATATACGCATGTGGACACCTGTTACCCACTTATGTCTCGCATCTTGATTGTGAAAACTCAAGCATTAGGTTAAAGCACTAAGCTAAGAATACATTGAACATTAACGAGCATAACACTGACTTTTCACATACATGAATATACTTTACAGGATGTTTTCAACAGGTACAAGATGTTTATATAATTGTATAATTTTCGGTATTTCGAATGGCAGCCGCAACGGTATTCCGTAATTGTGGGGTTGTGGTTGTCTAATGCGGCATGTTCTTCTTTCACATGCCCTCGAAAAGAGTTGTTTTATGCGGTTGCACAGAACATAAATTTACGCATGTTGATGTCATAGGCGAAGCATCGCAATACAAAAACTGCAGAAAGCATCGATCACCTACAGTGTCAGTGCTGCTTACATCCCACAGATGCACCTAGGCACTAGAAAGAATATACGACGTAAAATATGAAACTAAGAATTTCATAGTGACGAAAGCGTATCGTGAGATGTTCTAAGCGTTACCAGAAGGAATTTCATTACGTCTCAATGTATGTCACTACTGTACGGCATTTTCAAAATTGTTTTACACGTAGGTGTATAACAAATTATTTCAATTTAATTGAAGAATTTATTTAGGTTCGTGTCAGAGGACGTAATGTATTTTCTAGTAACAAGAAGAGAGTACCTGGACATTTTAATCTGTCTATCCGTAAAGTCTTTCATGAAACCAATGAAGAGCCGATTGTATTTGAGTCATTGAGATTATGTGGAGGCTGTGGATACCTCGTTTGCTAAATCAGGGCAAGCCTGCCCGCAACGAAGCGTGTTTTGGTATGGCTTTATCGCTGAGGTTAGAAGTCGACGTTAAAGTCAGCATGACTAAAACAGATGCGATAGCAGGCATTTTGCTTAAGAAATTATCGCATTTTATGGGCGCGACAGTGCCCATAAACATGCGTACAATTAGATTGAATGAATGAGACTCCCTTATTTGAATCGAGACTCTCCGACACTAAACTAGTCCCATGAAGAATATTTAATCAAAAAGCGATGCCCTATATATGCGTTTGGCGGTTGCTCCTACGTACAGTTGGATGACCAGTTCACCTGTTCTTGACGTCACTCATGAGGCCATGCACGTGAGAAAGATCATTTCCGCACACTTGCACGCTTGAATGACATTCCGTTTTATGATTTCATTTGTTCGGTAGTAATTACATGACATCAGAACAGCAGAGTATGTATTCATTAAAGAGCGAATAAGGCCACTTCTGTTCAGCCAAGAAGTACCTAACACGCCACGCAACACGCGTCACGGGGTAAGACACTTTGACAGATAAGACAAAGCCTGAACAATTCTTTTGAGAATGTTGTCTCACGTGTAGTGAGCGCTGTAGATTATCAGGGAATAATTTTTTTCTGAGAGTTTCTGATCGTCGAGCCACTCTCACGACGACACCGAGGAACATCGCTAACACCAAAGTACGACTATGTTATCGGTGCTTTACCACTTGCTGTCATCGCCATCGCAAGAGACATTCTGCGCTCTCCGCCTCCTGAAAACCTCTACAACACTCGAAGGGCAGAGCTCATATTTAATTTGTGGACACCCAGCGTCGACGTCTGTCTGCCTGCTTTCACAAGTTTTCATGCAGCCCTGATCGACTTTGTGCAGAGCAAGCGACGTCGCTTTCGCTCCACCACTGAGGGAGGGACTGAACAGGTCCTGAAACGATGAGCCCCTCTTAAATTGTGGCTGTTTCTATTTCAGTATCGAGAATTTCTTCACTTAAAGAGATAAATCTGTCGAAGGTGCTTAGATTTTTGTAAATAGGACCATAAGATCTCAACACCGCGACATCAACATTTTGTTTTTATTTATAAAAAACTTCGGATATGTGCAGAAGTAATCATTAACCTGGTAATACAAAAAATGAGAGAAGACGGCTTTAGCATAAAGAATGATATTTTTTAGCTTTACAAATATTGTTACTCTAAGTAATCAATACCTTAAGCTGCAAATAATGTACTCAGTTTTCAGGTCTCCAAGCAGAAGTTCGAGATGTGAATGTACATTGAAACTGTAGAAGTTTACTTCTAGTTTTTCTAATATAACTTTTGTGTAATTACATATAAAAGAATTAGCTGCGCATTGCTTTCTTATCTTCTAAAGCTTGATAATAAGGAGATAAAAAAAGTAATAAACAGGAGGCGCACTGGTTGCCGTGGGTGGAGCCCCTCGTCCAGGGCCCAACTGGCAATTGCGGCTCGTCCGGCCTGGTCGCCTATTGACTTCCCGAGTCCATCAGTTCGGAGAGTCACCCCTCCCACGACCAATTTACGATTCTTCTTTAAGTAGCGGCCGAGCTGGTCATGTGTGTAAGTAATGCGACCGTATGACTCACAACACACAGGGAAGCGGAAAACATCGACATAAGGCATACCTTTAGCAGCGTAATTTTATTTACACTTCCTTCTGGATGATGATATAACGTAAATGAAAACGGGCGAACACAGGCATAAAGCAAAGATTGAAAAATTGGTTGTAGCTTGCACCAACAACTGGTGAAATGAAACAAAAAAAAAGCATTTTTTAATGCTAAGCTCTCCATACGTGCTAATTTGAATGAAAGGGATGCAACTTACGAAGTCGCGTTATCACTTATTGTCCTGGTTATTTCGTTTGCAAACAGTATCACTTAACAGAAGCTTTTCATTTTTAAGGTTACATATAAAAGCATATTGTCTGAAGCTCAAGAAGTTTATGGTAAGTGTAAAGATTTTTAACAGGGACCAGTTGTGACGGTATTCATTGTTCTGTGATTTGTGAATGCGAGCGAACCTGAAGAATCATGCATTTTGACAAGTTTTTTTCGCTGATACGTATACTGAGGATGTTGACTTAAGAATCTTGAATGCAATTGAACATAGGCCTTCTTATGTCCTTTGCCAGTAAAATGTGATTTCGTACAAAAGCCTTGCTAGTGTTGCATTAATTTACTTGACTAAATTTATATAGGAAAAAAATACAGCATAACGAGGAATTTCAGCAGTCGTCACGTGATCCTCTCAGATTTGCTTGGCTATGGATGGTGCATATACAGCTTCAAATTTGCAAACGAATCAAAGAATCGAATGCTGTCTTCTAACAGCTTATAACAGAGCACTCTATGCGTAGCAATCCTTGCACAGAGCAGATCAAGGGCGTGAGGGAGGAGACACCACCGCTGCCCAGGAGGGAGTGCAATGAACCAACGAAGCCGCAACCTAGCTTGTCTACGATTTCTGTTGGCGCGGTGTTGAGAACGTAGCCGACGAGGCACTGAAATAAAGACACGGGTGCAATTAGATGAGCAATATATCGAAACTGCTCTCGCGACTCAGAAGAGCGTGTGGTAAACATGGGAGCCATAAAGATACGCTACCGTTGAGCCAGGCCCGTAGCCAGGGCGGGGTGGGGCCTAGTTGCCCCATCCTAGGACCCCCCCCCCAAATTTTGGTGAAGTAGATGTTTTACAAATAATAAATAATGAAAATAGGTGTTTTTCTCAAATAGTCAAGGTTTTCAGCAAGTCCCCCCCCCCCCCCCCCCCCCCCCCCGAAAAAAATTCCTGGCTACGGGCCTGCGTTGAGCGCATTAAGAATTCTCCAGCTAAAAGTAATGTGTACTGGGCGCAAGTGTCGCCTACACTCGCTATCTCAACATATCTACTACAAAGCGAACACCGTAAATTGGACTGTCAAATACGCACTGACTATCGGATTGCCGAAAACACAACTACAGTGTTGTATTTATACTTACAGCCAGAACTCTCAAGAATCCAACTGCGGCCGGTTCCTGTAAGTAAAGAAAGTTACATGGCAGTCACTCACCATGTCAAAATTTGGATGTATGAAAGCAAAAGAAAATCCATTGTTGGCAGAAACTGAGGTAATAGGTCCCGTGGTAACTTACACCACCCGGATTTCTTTAACGTGAACCGATCTCTAAGTACACTGGCGTTTTCAATTTTGGCTCCATGAAAATGTGGCCCCAGTGGTCGGCAAACAAAGCGGCGCCCTCGTGCTTAACGGCGGAGCTCAAGAGACGGATGCAATCATTCACACTGATTATACTACCGAAGCTCAACGCTGAATCTACATGGGGTTTACAGTTACTTCAAATTCACATTGTTATGTGCAATGATGAACACTTAAGTACAACTGTCCTGTTTAGTAATAACTATTTTGATGCTTGCTTTAGAAGAAATGACAACACCGTGACACTTGCTTGCTTAATGAAGAAAATTTTATGAGAGTAAATTGCGTTGGCGGCTTCACTTATTTGTCGAAAAAAAGCAAATATCGAACTGTTACGCATGCATGTGTGTTGTATGGTGAAGTGTTGGCGCTGTGTCTGTATCTATAGAATTATTGTTTCTTTACGTGTCCGGATATATAATAAAATGAGGTGTTATTTGATGTTGTCTGCGAGTTTGGTACAAGTGAAAGCATCGTTTTTGGACTGGTTGATGAGGTTTACTAGAACGCGACGTTATACCAAGTTAATTGCCTTCAGCTCAATTCTTTATTGCTTTGGGGACCTTCATGTTATGTTCGATAATAATACGTTATATAAAATATAGATCTTTTAGAAATTGAGTGTTAGGGATAGTCTGCTTGTAGTCCTTGAGCTTCATTACACCGAGCGTCTGGCATTACTAGCACCAGAAGCTGATACGTGTATATGAATGATTAGGTAAACCTTTAAGTTAAGTTTCGATGAAGTGCTCTACGGTACATGTCTGACCTTACGAACTGCAGCCAGTGAGCTTGGAAGGCATATATACATAGGAACAAATCTGAAGGTGGCGCGGAATTTCGAGATATTCGCCATTAAACTGTGATGAAAGGGCATTGGTTTTCTGGTTACTTGCTTTAAGAACCGACGCTTTGTGCACTGAAGCAGAAATTAACTGGTACGCTCGCGTATTTCGTCGCACAGAGTGGGAGTGAACCTCTGAAACGTTGCGTTACCCTCAGAATTCATTCTTGTGCGACATGTCATCAGAACTGACCGCCTGCAGTTTGGAAAGTAAAAGATAGAATATGCAGAAATAATTTGCCAGGTGAATAGCGGCCGTTTTTGAAATGGTAAACATGTACTAAGGTGTCTAGCCCAAGCAAACTGTGGCGGCGACCTAGCTTTTATAAGCTTTAATATAAATCAAGATATTGCTATCATATCTAAAATTTCGAACTTTTCGCAATATAGGCCGATTTGTTATATCAGAGGTTTTTAAAAATAAATGAGATCTCGCGATGACCTCCTTGGGATTTGGCTTATTACTTCATTTGAGTACACTTAGGGGAGGCCGTAAAACACTGACATCGACTCTTCTATAAATAATAGCACATTTGTACCATTCTACAAGAGTAGCCAACGCGGTATACATCAGACTGGAGTACGACATAAATGCTGTTTGTTATATCAAACCATGAACAGAGGGTACTCACGTCCACCGGTGTGTCCGCAGCGCACGTGAGGCCAGTTGTATTCAGGCACTGTGAGAGAAGCACAGAGGAAAGCGCTATTTAAACAGGCGCAACGTTGCTGCATTGTAAATGTCGCTGCAAGCTGAACTCTTAAAAAATTACGTTAGCTGAAAGTGCAAAAAAACAACATGGTTGATCCCTCCGTCATAGGAACATTTATAACAAGAAAGTGAACTGGGTTTCACAAAAGTAGTTGAATGCTTAATGCACATTGATGTATGAGAGCTTACATAATCTATATTGGTGTTCGGCAGCTATATCACCGTTTGACGTGGATGCACACACGTTGACACCTAGTGGCTCATCTACATCCTGGCGACTAATGTCCATGGTGATTACCATTTAAGCCTTGCGGTAGCTGAAGTAGTTAACGTACAGCTTTACACAGTATACGGTGACTTTCGTGCAACGATGGCATCTACAAGCACATAATAAACACTGGTACTCGATATGCACTCATTGAAAGCGTCGTATTTTGACGAGAGAAATGCCAAGGTGTGTGCCGTCCAGTAATAGGGTAACCGACGCCTATGATCATGCACAGCGCTTCAGCAACGCGAGAGGCAGAGCTCATAGCTTAAACCATGAACGCGGGAAGGCGTTCCGTTTCCCGTTCGCGTGTCTCTCACTTCACCAAATCATTTACTGCGCGACATTCACTCGTCGACGTCGTTGGCTTTCTATGCCCCTTATTGCAGTAGTTTTATCAGTCGGTGCCACCGAACTCGAAACAGTAGGTGACGGAGTAGATACGGTGGAATAAGTGGAATGGGGGCGGAGTGTTATGATTCCATTGGTGCGTGTGGAAGCTGCACTACTCTTGCAACACAACATGAAAGGCAAAGGACGTACTGTGTCGTCACCGAACGAAGTCACCGCATAGGGCACATTGATTGCACTGACGGTACAGCTTCCTACAAAAATGCACCGAAAGCCTCCGTGTCGCTGGTACTATCGAAGCGCTTCCTGTCGGCACTCGTTAGTGTCATAATACAATACTTCGCTTCAGTGCCCTCGGACGGCGACACCGTAACCGCCAACCAAGATCACTGTGAGAGAGAGAAGGTGTAAAAGATATTAAGCCTCGTGCATGTGCGTTGGTAGCGCAGTGGGTAGAGCGCCCGGCACCTATAATCGCCGACCGAGAGGTCGTGGGTTCGACTCCCAGGCTATTCAAATCAGTTAAACTTGTCCTTCTTGTTTTTTTTTGTCACCTGTTTGCGTGCATTAGATCAATGTAACTACCATGACAGAAATAACTTCAGGTGAACCTCGGCATAAAACACCTTCGAGTTAAAAAATTGAGTTCTACCACAAATATTACGTATTAAAAGCGCAAGCAAGACTTGGCGCAGCGCTTTTACTCGCACTGAATTTTAACAAATCCCGGGCGCAACATGACGAGATGCAGCACGCGTAACAAATGTTGCTGTACAGCATATCAACAGCGCTGCCACTGGTACTGGGCTTGTCACAACATTGACGCAAATGTGGATGCCAGTTCAGTCATTACAGCCGTCGTCCCTTGTTGATCTTGAGAAATAAGTCCTAGGGCAAAGGATTGGCGTGCGTCAGCGGCGAAGAAAAGGAATATATAGATTTAGCTAGACGCCTGCTCCATGTTGCACTGAAACCAATATATACGTACGAGACTGAAAACTTCTCACCGTTGTAAACGGGGCGGTGGCCTGCAGGCTTATCAGGATGGGCTCACCGCACACCGCATTTTCATCGAAATAGAGCTCGTTACAGGAGAGTGTTAGGATTCCACCGGTAAGGGGACCAAGAAAACCACCAATACCTTTGCAGGCACCAGTCAGAAATGGCAACAAAATATCTTGTGGAATAAACGAGAAGCATAAACAATTCAATTAGTCACTTTGCATATTGAACGAAAATGCGGTAGAACTAAAGAAATCTAATAACAATATAGGTTGTTTTGCGTGCCGAAACCACAATATGACTATGAATCGCGCCGTAAAGGAGGGCTCCGGAAATTTTGACATCTGGTGTTCTTCAACGTGCAAGAGACTTGCAAGTGCAGTACTCGGCAATTGAAATGCGATGCTGAGAGTGCGTGGTTGCTGCGGGTGAGGTCGAGAGCGTGTAGCCTCCGGTAAACAGTCGTTCAGTCTGTAGTTATCAGTGGGTCTGGCGAAACGCTGGAATCCTTCGTAACGCACGCCCGCCTGCTCCAGCCGCTATAGCGTTGCGTTTAGCCGCATGTGAGCGTAGCGTTTTGAAGCCATGGCAACCGGCGCTCCGCCGGCGCCACGACGAATCAGAGACGGAACGGTTTGCTTTGAAAAAAAATTGCAGTGACTTAGCTCGGCTATGCCAGGATATACGTAGCGTTAGCAAAGGTTCAGCTGATTATTCTCAGCTTTCCAGATTGTCTACGATTATTAGCCTTATTCTGTTCATTCTTCGTACGCTGAACCGCTAATTTCCAGGCAACTACATCGGGATCCGATGAGATAAGCTTCTCGGCTCTTCTGCGCCGTTGAGCAGCATTCGCGCTCTCCTTCTCCATGGCGTTACCCACATGCAAACGCCAAAAGAGGCGCTATCAAGCGGCTCCAGCGCAGTGTCAGGCGGCGAGTGCACAGTGAAGGCGAATAGCTGCGCGCGCGCCGGCGCCAGTGTGTCTGCCGCGGCTACGACGCCACTCCTCCCGAACGCGCAGACCAGCAGCGGCGAGGCGCGCACGATGGTGTCGGAGAGCGCGTGAGATGCCAGCTCCGGTGACCCAGCTGTGTGACATTACTGATCCTCGCGTATGCACAGCACGGCTCATGCCCCACCACGCGAAATCGGCTCCGGCTAGGCAAGTGTAGCTAACGCTACAAAACCGTTCCGTCTAGATTTATTGCTGTTAGCTGAGTGCCCGTTCATTCACGTTGTGTTCTCGCTACGATAACCAGATGTCTCGTCTGAGTGCCCGGATAACGGCTCTGGCGTTTCGCTCAAGGTTACCTCAAGGACGCCAGAATGGGTACTAGAAGCATTTTATGCTTAATAACAGCCTTGTGCCGAATAACTTCGGAACACCGTGCCGGTAAACAAATCATACTTAGGTGTATCTTCATGAACTAACTGCTTAGTTGGTGAGGTGCAGCTGTGGCGACTAACAATTCCTCAGGTAACGCGCTAATGCGAAGACGAAATACTAGTCTGTAGAGTCCCGACTTTAAGAACTAGCAGTTGGCTGAAGAGTAACTGCGTGGAGACTAATGTTAAACTAGGTGTCGTTGATGTGAATAGTTATCGGTTGGTGTCAATGAATGAGGTAGCTTCGTTAGTCATGGATAAGAGTGAATCAGGCACCCTTTTAAAGCCGCGGGGAAACAGCGCACAAACGGGACTAAGCAGAGGGGACACACAACACACGCACTGACGAACAACTGGCGCAAGCTTATGCCATCGGAAAATATACACAAAAAGTAAGAACTAAAAATAAGAAACGAACGCTGTGACCAAGTGGAAGTTAATGTTGTTGTTTCTTTATAGTTTTTATTATTGGTATATGTTTTTCGATGCAACACACTAGCGCCACTTCTTCGTCATCGCTTGTGTAGTGTGTTTCTTCTACTCAGTCCCGTTCTTGCACTGTTTTTACACCGTATCATGTACCAAGTGGCCCTTCAATATACTCTTTTAGGTCCAAGTTTGGCTTAGAGTGTACTGCCTACTATGTTACGAAGTCCTTATTTTAACATCACAGGCGTTGAAAGGCTGCATACAACCAACGCTACTTCCCTGGTACGGTCAATAATTTCGATTTTAACTCTCAAAATAAGCAGTATTTTTCTGGCTTATTTCGAAGTACTTGCATCAGTTCTGACTTTTTGACATTTGTGTCGCTTTATAATTACACAATGACAATGTGGTATTTACAATGTTTAAGAACTAAACCAAAAACGCGTACACGTTTCAGGAGAATGGCAAGACTTGACGCATTCAAAGGAAATTCTTATTCAATGAAAACGCCGCTCCATAATATCTCAGCGACGTCTCTCAACGCTCGAAATGTGATAACATTTTGTTCCAAGCACTAGAGTTTCTTTAAGCGCCAGAGCGATCATTTTTTGTGAAGACTGCCTTTAATACAGTGTTTAAATTTACATTATTTTTTAACTTACAAAGTGTTGCCTAAAATAAAATATAAAGCAGAGCGCTCTTGCGACATCCTGTGTAAAGTTCTTCTGAATGCAATACGTAAATTGATGTGACGCTTACCGAAGTCATTCCTTGCCAGGAGATACTTTAGAAACTCAATTATCAAGTAAAGCTGTGACCGCAGATCGAGAGTTCCAAGGCTTTGAAAAGTGCACTGAAATTAACAAGAATCAAGTATTCGATTTCGTTTGTACATAAGAACACAGCAACTTGCATAATGAACGTATACCATGAGAGTTGGACCTTCTTTACCTTATAGTGAGATGAAGACACCAAGCGCTTATTAACTCATACACTTAGTCCGCACTTAGTCGTGCGGAAGGAGGTTGCCGACTTTCAAGATTAGGTTGTTATCATGCTTGTGGCTAGATATTGCACATTCCCTATGAGGATTCCCGTGAAGGGCATGTTAAAGAACCCGCCGTTGCAGTTGTTCTAACGTACATACCTCGCGCCGCGAAAAGATGCTGCTTTAAGTAAACTATACACAAAAAGCCTTCGGGTTCTTTATAAGTACAGCTGGGACATTCTTTGCTTTGATTAGCCCAGTTTGGACAACATGAAAGCGATTGTTGTTAACGAAAAAGATTCCAAAGGTTAAGTGCGAAAATGTTTTCTTGCTGTTTTGCATAATCCGAGAGCATTTTACTAATACACAAGTGTCATTTGGAAAGCAGCCCTAATGAAGAAACCGGAAATAGAAGGCGCGACTATCTCCACATTTGAAACAGGATTCGCATTAGGAAACCATAACTTAAGGCGAAAAAACAGGGTTTGTTGTTCCCCATTATTCTTGTATTGCAGTGAAGACTTGCATTGACGAAGGCAAGAAGAATTCTTTTCATGTTGTCACGGAAAACGAGCGTAATTGTTGCAATGTTAATCAAGCTAAGAGCCATTGAAGATTAAGCTTCAATCATATACGTTGTAAGCTCTTCTCTCATTTAGACATGTAAACGACAATTATTTTGCAAAATCCTTTTTCTGCCTATATCAAGCAGAATAGCTAAAAATTATGAAAAGTATACATCCAGAGTATTGTAGAAGTGCAGTATTCTCATTATTTAGTTCCTGTGCGTCCCTTAAATATTTCGGCGTCATTCCCAGTATTGATGAACACATGTCAGTCAGCTACGCCGGAAGAGGAATATTGTCATTAGGAATAAGCATGAGCCAATTCGCTTATTATTCCGTGAGGCCCACCCTGTACTACAGATATTTCCCTTACTACTGTGTCATAGAATTATTGAGGCGCTGTGTTGCATTTAGTGTGTCGCCTTTTATCAATGCCATTCATTTATAGTATGGTGACGGCGTAAGAAAACGACGTCGAAAAGAACTTCAAGCATTTTTTTTCAGCTGTAAAATATGACATATTTCTTCAGTTGTACTAGCTCGGCGAAATGTCTGAAGAGGCTGCGGCACATGATACCGCGTTGGTGTTGTACAGTTCAAAACTGAATAAGTTATAAAAAGAATGTTTAAAGAAATTTAGTTGAGGGTTTAAAGGAGCACTCATGTAAGGCAATTGGCATTTTGTCTTAGGCTATTTTCGTTATGGAATGTGAAAATACTAAGTGCAGTGCTGCATTGCAGCTTTATAGAAGTAAAGGACACGACTGTGAAGCCCGAGCGGTTTCTTCATTTTATACCTTCCGTAGAATTGTTTTCCGATAAGGTTGTTATATCATGCTTAGCATGTCCATTCATAATAACCTATGCTTCGGATTTGTGATTAGTTTTGAAAAGATTAAGGTGGATTTTCCTGCAATGTCATTTAAATGAGGAAAAGACTGCTGATAATTAATAACAATAGCTTTTAAACAGCGCGGCACGCTAGTGTTTACGCTTTTGATAGGTCTTCATATTTTGAGTATATATACCTGAATGACCTTATTCATCGCAGAGCAATGCCTACTTTGAAATAAAATGATGGGCTCAGAACTTTGTCAAGCAAGGCTGCATTTCAAATATACATGCAGGATGTAAATTCAATTATTGCCTTACCTCTAGAAGTTTGCCGAGAAAAACTCCGATGCCTTCCTGTGTGCTCAAGACATAGAAAAAATGAGACGTCTTTTAGTGCGTGATTTTTGTGAACACAAAGCAATATGAAGGCACAAGGTTTGCGAAATGGAGGCATGAATTATTTGTTCGACAAGTGCAGAATAAAAGATGACAGAAGTTCAAGGACAGCTTTCTTTAATCAAAGACTGAAGCAGTTATTTTGAACCTCATTCTAAGAGCGTCTAGGTAATCTAACTAATCTGTGCGTGTCAGCTGTGAATTAGGAGCAGGTTCATTATTAGGAGGCTGGGTACGTGTCGACGGCGTTGCGAATGATCATAACACTGTTTGCTCACAGTATTCCAAGCAATATATTTTACTGCCGCAACTCTGTTTTTGTTCCGTTAATATTGGATGCAACGTCGCACGGCCGCACGTTGTAAATAGGGAACGAAATTGAGAAACCACCAGAAAGTACCGTAACCTAATACGACAATAGTGTAATACAGCAATACCATGACACATCCATGTGGTATGTAGCGCAAAATATTGGAGGTGATATCGCACGGGAACCTGCTCATCTGTACGTGATTCTACGTGCGTTACACCACCTGCTTGCAATACAGGAAAAACATTTCATTTGTACATAGTTGAGTAATTTGTATTTTTGGAGTTTTCCGGGATCAGGAGTTTTAGTGCTGATGTGTAGACAAGACGGCCTGAGTAAGCATGACATCATAGACTAGGACGGCGTGAGTATGTAAGAATAGACAAGACGGCGTGAGTAAACATGACATCAAATATCAAAAATGATGTTAGCAAAAAAATTACGAAATGGAGAAAATACAGATAAAATTGCATGAATTCAAATAATGTATAAACCAAATAAATACCATGCAAATAGCGCTTAGAAACGGTAACTGAGGTGAGAATGTGCTTTGCAAGTGCGCGATAATTACGAATACTTCTTAGCACATTCAGTGCGTTTACACATCTCTTTAGCTACGCTTTAGCAATTTGATTTAGTCTCCCAAAACTACAGGACGCTTACGCGTGTTGTGAATACCGGGGAATTTCAGCGATCTAAGTAGTCATTCCAAAAAGGCCATGAACAATGTACCACTTCATCAAGTACGGCAAGAAGAGGTTGAAAAATTGCACACGCTGTTAAAGGACCAAAAATACTAGATTCAGGTTGCAATTGTGCTTTTCACGCCTCATGTTGGCCATTTGTACTTTTACTTACTAACGCATGATAGAACCCATTTGCCGCAGAAGTTCCCACTTGACAAGCATATTTCTCAGATGCGCATAATAATAGATAGTAATGGCAATGAATACCTAATTGAAATGAATACATATTTGAAATAAATGTATTCCAAATATGTACGACTTTTGCACACAGACAAGGGTGTCATGATCGATGATGGCACAAGAATCTCGATGAAAAGACTCTCGTCCAACACAACCAGATTGTTTGCAAGAAGTGTGCCGCAAAATATTTTAACGAATATTCGTAAAAACCTTCTTTTGTCGACATTTTATTGAATTTCAGCGCCTTGCTGCGAACATCCTTCCTTCGATTTCTTGTTCACATCCGCTCTCATCATTACATCATTGTAGGAAGCAGCTAAAATAGCACGTTCCTTTCAGTCCAGTCCAAACTAACCACGGGAGCAAAAGTAATGCTGGACGTAATCACATAAACAGATTCGAATCATGCCTCTCTCATTCAAAAAGAGACACAGCTTCTGTGAAATTCTGCAATGCTAGAAAGTGGTGTGTGCCTACAGGGTTATTTAAGATCGTTCATGCATTTCACGAGGTAGCCTTCATTTCGTTAAGGAGTAAAGAATTACGGTTTTACATTTTCACAGCTTCTGTGAAATTCTGCAATGCTAGGAAGTGATGTGTGCCTACAGGGTTATTTAAGATCGTTCATGCATTTCACGAAGTAGCCTTCATTTCGTTAAGCAGTAAAGAATTACGTTAAGCAGTAAAGAATTAGTCACGGTTTTGCCGCAAGGACGAAGAAGTAAATGCGATAGCAATGAATTAGAATGCTATACGAAGTAAGGCTAGCAGCTAATTGCCTTGGCATCCAGCCTGAAGTAACTCAAAGAAATGCTGCGCAATGAAAGGCGGTCCCTGCACCATTCGTGCCGTTGATTCCTTCAAAGCAAAACTTAGTGTTAAAGTGCAGCAAGTACAAAGTTACGAGACGTCCGCTGATCCCCGTCAAGACAGGGCACGTGCGATAACCCCGGCCGTTCAAGGCACGCAGTTCTTGCAGGAACCTCGCCGCCCCCTCTCCGTGACCACCCGTGGGCTTTTAGAGCGACGAAAGACGGCAGGCGCGCTTCTCTCCGCCGTTGCCGCGATTCTTGTCTGCCCTCGCTCGCTGTCACTCGCGCGTAGAACACACGATGCACGGGGCGATGTTATCCATTTGTATTTTATACGGAGCATGACAGCGACGTTTAAAATAAATGTGCCTGGTGTACCCATATAAATGTTATAGCAATATTAAAAAGGGCAAGCGTATTAATAACATTTCCCTCCCTCAAATGTGACCTAGTGGCGACATAAGGACGGCGTGCCGCCAAAAGTGCCCCGCCACAGGTGTTGCGGAAATCCGGCCACGTTGCAGTTAAACATTCTCATAAAATCAAGCCCTCGAGCACAGGCTGCAAACATTTATGCTATAGGAACAATAGATTTTACTGAAAGAAATAGCATTTTAGGACAAATTTTATCGCATGATCTTGCAGTGACTGGATTCTTGGTAGTTACGATATGCTCATAATAATGAGAAAGTTAGAAACTAAAGGGAATGGGTTTGAACATATCCACATTGTCTAGATCAGAAGAGCGCGCTATGAAAGAGTGCTTTCAGATATGACCCTCCCGAATGCAATAAGCATACTTTTCTCACAAAGAACAATTTATTGAAAGTGGAGTACTGCATGTTCTTTCGGCGTTAGCTAGAAAGAAAATATGTACAGCGATACGCATAAAATATACGCATTTGGGCACCTGCCACCTACTTAGGCCCCGCATCTTGGTTTGCGAAAACAGTATTGCTATGTCGCCGCATTCAGCTTAAGCATTGGGTTAAAACATTAAATGCGTGTTACAATGAACATTAATGAACTTAAGGCTACCTTTTGGCATACTTAAATATGCTTTCATGGAAATATTCATTGAGTACACGATGTCTATAGATAATTACATGATTTTCGCGACATTTCGAATGGCAGCACAATGGTATTCTAGAATTATGGTCTTGTGGCCGTGGAATAATGCAGCATTTATTTTCGCGATATGCAGATTTGTTTTATGCGGATGCAGTGAACATAAATTTAAGCATTTTGATACCAAAGGCGAAGCAGCGCTATGTCAACACTACAGAAAACATTGATCAATCAATTCACTTACAGTGTCGGCGCTGCATAGGTCCCCAGATGCACCTAGGCACTAGAAAGAACATGCGACATTGAATACGCAAATAAGACTTTCAAACTGACAAAAATTTACTTGCGTGAAGTGTTCTAAGCTTCAAAAGAAATGACTTAATTACGTAGTAGTGTTTGTTACTGCTTTATGGTGTTTTTAAAATTTTTATACATTTACCTGCTCACATTTACTTTATTGCTTGTTAGAGGACGTGATGTGCTTTCCAAAATACAAAATGGGAGTTAGAATACCTGGTCACTCAAATCTGTCTATCTATCAAGCCTTTCACGGAAACAGTGAAGTGTCAAATGTATATGGGCCAATGTGCAACATATGGATTGTGCGCGGGTAGCCGATACTTTCTTTACTACATTAGAATTATGACTACAGTCTGCCTTTGCGTTCGCTGTTGCCGCACAGACAATTAAGAGTGCTTCGGCGTGCCATCCCCATTGAAGGCAGAAGCCGACGTAGAAGTCAGTGTGATACAGACACGTATATTAGCAGACATGGTGGTTAGAGAAATGATGGTATTTCAGGGGCGCGACAGCTGAAGTATATGCATTTGACAGCGCAAGTTCCAAGAGGGGTAGGGACTGAATAATTAGACTGTCCTTTAAAAAACATCCTGGCATATTAGTTGCCCTATGCCACGGTAGTTAATCAAAAAGCACTGCAGTGTAAAAACACGTGTTGACCGGTTGCTCTTATGCACTGTTGGGTGGCCTGTTGGCCTGTTCTTGACGTCATCGCTTATTAGGCCATGAGCGTGACTAAGACCAATTTCGCACACTTGCATGCTTGGATGACATTCCGTCTTATGACTTTATTTGTTTCGTGGTGGTCCTGGTATGATGCGCAGGAGAAAATAGGAAGGACGAAAAAAGACGGCCCTGTTTTCGTGCGCACAATATACCAAGATCGTGAATCACCAACTCGCCCAATCGTCCAATCAGTGTGGTTGTGAAGTACACGGCATCAGAACACCAGAGTACGGATTCACTGAGGAGCTTATAATGCTATTTCTGTTCAGCCAAGTAGCGCTAAACACGCCATACCACGTACGTCGTGGGTTAAGACACTTTCACGTTATCAGGAGCTCCTTATGTAATACGTTACATTTCACAGAGGCCCAGAAACTAAGAATCAGCCATTATTATTCTTGCTTGTTATAGACTACTTTACGGATGGGTTTCGGTGTCACCATATTGGGCTGTTAACTTTACCGTTTCCTGTATTTAGCATATAAAGCAACAGTGCAACGGTTGACGTATACAAATGATAGCCGTTGGGTTGGTGCATTCGACGTTTCCTGACCTTATCAATTCGTGTCGCGAAATAAAAGTAAGAGAACACTCGTTGAACAGCCCAAGGTGGCGGCGCGCACATGTCTTACGTAAAATAGTCTATAGAGTGTCGCACTCTGAGGGCTGCGTACGCAGAGCGAAAGTTTACCACGCAGTTTTGAAGCTAAAGTGTAAAAAATATATTTTCATTGCCGTTACTGAATAAACCGAAATGTGCTGCTCTGCAGACGACCTCTTCTGTAGAAACTTTGAAAAGGTGATCCTTACGTTTCGCGCAGTTGCGTAAATGTATATTGTCGTCGTCGTTCTGATTATTATTATCGTCATCATTAGGCTGTTATATATCTACTGCAGAAATAAAAGCACTCCCAGAGATCCCCATTTACAAGAGTCTTGCCAGCTGCTTCAATCGTATATCGGGAAGATCGCGCTACCTACTTCTCTGCCGTGCTCAAATGCACTTATCTTTCCTGGAGACCTGTTTCGTCACTCTAATAGGCCAACTGTAATCACGTTTGGACATTAGATGACCTGTCCTTCTTATTTTCTCTTTTTTTGGCTGCAATATTGTCTACTCCTTGCTTGCTTTCTAGACTACACCGCTGTCACCCTATCTCTTATCGTTATGCAGAACATCTTTTGTTTCATCAGTCGCTGTTTCGTTAATAACTAACCCTTTCTTGAGGCTCTGCTCTCATGTGTTTGAACCACTATACAGCAATACTTGTATACATTTATTGCGATGACTATTTTGGGCTGCATGTCATGATTTGGTAAAGCCTGCAATATGCGCTAAAAACCATCTCTATGCCATTTACTGTATATCGCCCTCATGACTGGTGCGCATATTTGACCTAGAGAAGTGTACTCGTGCATACATTCTACAGACTGAGTGCCTGTCGCAAATTATCGCGCTCTTGCCTTACATTTGGATGCGCCCTACTTCTTCCGCGTATTATTTGTTATCTAAAACTATTGTCGCATTTCATTGATTGAGGCTCTCAGTGACCTGTTGCAAAACAATTTCGAGGGTCACTAAAGAGACGATGCCAGTTCAGAATCTTAATTGCTCAGATGTTTTTCTTTGTTTCTCAACTACCTTCATCTCTCAAATAGTTTATTGAAGCTAAATGCATTCTCTGTATGACTGTCTTAGTTGCATGAAGCCTGTCTCACGACCCGAATAGGAAAGCAAAGAAAATACGCGAAATAGTTATCTTGAGCGAAATGACTTTCGCAGTAAGCCTGACCAAATCACACCTTGACACTCAAGTGTGGCGGCACAGTTGTGCAGTGCTGAAAATATCAGAGGGTTGCCGAATGGTGAGCACGAAGCGCGTACGGAATACGAATTAGTGCGGAATACGCAGTGGAACTAGGTAATGACACCCCAGATACAAAACAAATTTATTGAAGCAGCGAAGCTGTCATCTTTTACGCAAAACTACATGAAATGTTACCATTACACAGTTTGGCTTTAAAATTATGAGATTTTTTTCGAACATACCTCGCCGATGTCCAAAATGTTCGGAAGGCTGAAGCTTGCGCAATCAGAGGCTATAAGAGAAACGAGAAGCAAGGTTTTCTTCACAGGGCGCGATGCAACAATGGTTTGTTTATTCGAAAATGAGAAAGGTACCAGGAGGCCCAGTAAATGTATCTCCATATAACATTGTCCCTTCGATGTAACACGATTTTCTAAACGACATGTAAAATGAAATAGACAAATAAAGTACAGATGTCCAGAATTTTGTCCCAAGCTCTGCGCTGTGAACTTGTGTCCTATGCTCAGCCTATTACGGGGCATGAGTTAGCCAGTGTCTTGCATTGTGCGTCACTGTTTTTTGCAGTAGCTCTGGGCTGTTCGCCAGCGCGAATATCAGAGCAGCCATGGATGATAACGGTAAAGTAGGACGGCATTTCGGGTAAACGATTAAAGACACATTTGTGAGGGGTATTTTCCAGCACTTAAATAGCGACCTTCATCCTATAAATGTTACCATCTTAGTGGCCAGCAAAGAAAACGAAATCCTGGCAGCTGCACAACATACAACAGAGCTGCTGACCATGGTTAGTGAAGATAATACAGAAAACGAAGAAATTAATGCAGGGACATTTGCGAAGGGTTCTGGTCAGTACTTACATATACGTTTTTATACCATAAAAGTTGTTAACATTGTGGCCAGCAAATAAAATGAGATCTCACTGGCTGCATCAGGCACGGCAACGGTACTGGCCGTGGTACGTGATGGCAATTTACCATTCAATTCACTAAAAATTGAATAGCGACATATTTGTGAAACGTATTTCTGAGCATTTTCACATAGGTTTTCATGCCATAAAAGTCGCCGAAAAAGGCGGCCAGAAAAGCGCGGTAGATCTTACCAGCTGCACCAAATACGGCAGTCGGAAATGCAGCCATTGCTGCGAAAAGCAACGCGTAACAAATCATCCCGACTGCCTTCATGAACCGTGCAATCAGTTGCTACGTCTGGTGCTCTGTTCCACAGGATTTTATGCTGGATTGAATGTACGCGTGCGCGCGAATACGCCAATTAGGCGACTATATTTGTATTTCTCGGCAGCATCGCGCGTCGCACGTAAAAGAAACGCTTCAAAAATATTTTTTAGACGCTTGCGGCGGACTTCCGTTAGAACAGTTGTGTCCCTGGAGCAAGAACCTAGTAGCGATATTTTCGAAATCGTGCCCAGATGGGGACCTTTTTTTTGTAGCTCATTAAAGCAGTAGTGACGATGATTCGTTGCTCTATTTTATTTCTTGTTTTGTACATCGCTGCACGCGCTTCTGGTGACGCACTAGAACGGTCTTCAATGTCCTTGTATGTGCGCTAAGGGAATAGGGCACGATTTTTCATATAGGGATGTTGCTTTCCTTAGCTTTATATCATTCATTTATATTTTTGTAAATACTGGATTGTAACACTTCCGGAAGGTGTGTTGCAGCGTTGACGATATGTTGGACAGTCGCTATCCATTATTAGGATGTATGAATTATTTGGATGGAAAATGGTATATTTTTGTGCTATTGGCACCGGCGGCCTTGCGGTATCACGCGGAGATAAAATATTACGTAGTCATCATACGCATCTTTTCATGCAGATAACGCAGCAGGAACAGGTGAAATCTTCAAACCACGAGCAATGAGTCATAGTTATCGTGTAGTGGTTCATTCGCAACTTACCATACCTGAGGCCGCTTTCGCGCACCATTATTCTCTTAGAGAATGTAGCATGATCGTGCTGCCTGCAATCACTGCGGCAGCCATAAAGCTATCAAACATGTTCTTTGCTGCTGTTCTCGCTGCAGTGCGCAGAAGCTGCCGCTAGCGGCCGTGTGGTGGCCCACCTTGACTCTTGGTTTCATCATTGGCAAGATACATTTTTCTCTCTATGACATAGTAAAATAGATTTTTTCAGTCCTTATTTACTTATTTCAAGGTACCTTGCAGGGCGCATTAAGTTACAGGCTTATTGTAGACCAAATGACAACAGAAAACCGACACATTAGAGCCAAGGATGCTTACAAAAGCAGCTTGCTTGGAAAACGGTGTTACAAAAACATCAAAGTGAGAAAGCAATACTAAGAATATTCAGCAGAGCATGAAATGCAGTTCATGGTTGTATAAAAAACGGCGCACCACTCGCGCATGAAAAAAAGGAGAACAGCGCACAGAATAAAAAAAACAAACAAACAAACAAAAAGAAACCCCGGCGTATTGCTCGCTTGGAAGGAAAAGAAAGCGCGAGGAAAAAAAAATAGAAAGGGCACATTGTTGGTAGACATAAAACGTCTTTACATGACACGTTATAACTCGAAATCTGACATGAAATAAACATAGGTGAACATAAAATGTATGATAACAACAGCAGCTTCAATATTTGCCGAAATCTGCCTTCGTTCGTTTGCGCGACAGTGGTGTTGTCTGCAAGAGAACTCAGTAACCGAATATCTCAGGAAAACCTTGATAATGTGCTAGTTGGTTAAACAGGATGAACATTCCTGGTGCAATCTACAAAAAAAGAACTGGAAACAGCAAGGAACGATATATACAGAACACATTAGCGATTATCTAGTGGTAAAGCCCCGAAATTATATGGATTAGTGTTCCTACAGATACAGGTGAAGCTGAAATTTTTCTAAATTCGTGGTGACGTGCAAGACGCGTGCTCTAGTGGTAAGCATGATAGCTTCATTTAGTGAACGTATCCACGGAGCAAGGACATGGGTGCAGTGCCATGTCGGCTACTTTGTGTCTGAATGGGAAGGTTGACTTTCTTTTGAGTTATGCTTGACTGATGGTTTTAATGACGCGAAATGAACTGCCTGGCTCAATTGTGGGTGGCTTCTAGTATGGCTATGAAATACTCATGACAAGGAGACAATGTAGTGGATGCGAGGTGAATGTGTGGGTGTACAAATGCCAGGAATGCTGATTTGCGGACGCTTGACGGTGAGATGATTGTGATGACAGTGCCATACGAGGAAAACCTTGGGCACGCAACTGGGAGAAGAGAAAGAGGAGGACTGGATCGTGGAGCCGTGCGCTGCCGGCTTCGATTGTCGTCGCGGCTTTGGACTACGTGCCGAGGTCCCCACCGCTTGCCCCGTCGAGCGTGACCTGGCCGCCAGCAAGACGTCACGGTGCGGCACAGAATCTTCTAGCTCGGGCTAGCGCGCCACACGACAAGGCGTGTTCACACCATGGGCTCCACCACGATGGACTCGACGCCACGTTGTTCGGTGCTATGGTGACCGCAGCGACGGTGCGCGTGAGCGCTGTCGGCGACAACTTGGTGGAGCGGGAGTTAAGCGCTGTGACTTTCCACATGCTGACCCAGAACCCCCCTTCCTCCCGCAGCGCTGAGCTCATCTGGGTGCCTGCGCATTCGGGAAACCCTGGCAATGAGGCCGCCGATTCTTTAGCCCGAGGGTCGAGAAACCGGGCACAGGTGGATCTCATGGAGGGTTTCTCGAAGGAGCGTGCGTGTACCTTTGCTGAGCTCACTGCGAATGCTCGTGCTGAAAGGCAAATATACCCACCCCCCCACACTTCCCTTACTACCAGGGAACAGCACCTATGGCGCCGTCTGCAAACGCGGACTTTACCTACCCCCTCCCTCCTCTCCCACTACCGACCCATCCCACCTTCCTGCCCTCTGTGCAATGCACCGAGGGCAAACCTAACCCACATTCTCCTGGCCTGTCCGTCTTCTCCTCCTCCCGGCGGGTCGGTGCCACTCAAAACCTGGGAGGACTGGGAGACCTCGCTACGCTCCACGGACCCGGCAAGGCAGAAGATCGCCGCCCGCCGGGCTGCCAGCGTCATGGACTTATTAGACATGAACGTTTGAGTGTGGTGGGGTCGCGCGGGGACCCAGGGGGCCTGGGAGGTCCTGAATTCCCTTGCAATAAAGTTTTTTCGACTCGACTCGACTCTTAAGACTTAGACTTTCGTTTCACGCGAAAAAAGCATTTCTGTTGACTCTGTATAACTGTAACCGAGTATCGTTGTGACATTCTGCCGTGTGTCATTGTAATGTTCAAATGCGCGTTTGAAAACGGCGCGACGGAAACACAAACCGATGAAGACGACGACCATGACTCGCGATCGTAGCACGTGAGCGGGAGCGATTTTTGGTCCAATGAAGAGCCTCCACGAGGATGGAGAAGAAAAGCCACGGATGCTGAAGGGCAGAGTGAGGAGACGTGGCCGGGACGTGACCGAGTAAAGAAGGCGTCCGGGGAGCGGGAGTGCGGCCGGCCGCTGCGGCCTCCCACCTGGGCGTGTACACAGCTTTCAATCGTCTGGCGTTGGCCAGATACACGCTTCCCATCATCTGGCGTTGGCCAGGCAAGACCGGCGTGTCCCGTCTCAACTCCAGTCCGCGAAAGGGCGTCCGGCCGTTGACCTCGATTTGCGCTACACTTCTGTCCATCCGAGTGAGCGTCTCGCTGCATGTCCAGCCGTCGCCGTCTGCGTGAGTGCGTCTGTGCCTTTTCTTCAGTCTCCGCTACAAGCTCCGCGTCTTGATTAACGGTGACACTGCCTTTTAGGGGCGAAGCTCCTTAAGGCGGCACCCGTTCGTCCCTCGTAGTCGTAGAAGTCGTAGTGCGTAACCAGTCGTAACGCTAGTACCAGATCTTGACCTCCAAGGTGGTGCCGGCGGGAGATTTTTCCTGTGCGTTGTTGAACAATAAAAAATTCGCAGCGTGCGTGTTAACTAAAAGCCGAATTCTTCTGTATCTCATTCCCCATTAGCAGCCATTGGCATGTTCCAGTAGGAAACGTTAATAGAAGTAGAAGTGTAGGTGTTAGCTAAAAGCCGACTTCTTCTGTCTCTCATTCCCATTAGCAGCCATTGTTTACCTCCAAGGTAGTGCCTGGTGAGATGTCTCCTGTGCGTGATTAAACAATAAAAATTTTGTTCAAAACGCCGTTGATTGATGAAATAAACGAACGAAAGACGCCAGATGTTTTCTAAAAGCAAAACGAAAGAACGCCAGATGTTTCTAAAGCAAAACGAAAAGACGCCAGCTGCTTAACGAAAGATGCCAGAAGTTTTCAAAAGCAATGGGTTTCTAAACAATGAAAATTTACAGCGTACATGTAAAATTAAAGTGAGCTGCAAGTCGTCATAACTCTCATCGAACCTTTAGTATAAACGCGCCCGATCTCACGTCGGTGATGATGTACTGGGCAGAATTCACGGAAGATTCACGGTTTACCGATGAACCTCCGCAGCTTCGCCCACTCATCATCATTCACTCCGTGGATACGCTGCGATTTTTTTTCTCTTGTACATATATTCTGTGAACGGTTCGCGCCCTTTAACATTTTCCTACTCTTGTTAACATCTTTTGCGCTTGCATTTTCTGTACTTTTATCTCTCCCTCGCTATCTTTATTTGTACTGTGCAAATATATTGAGTGCTTGGTTTCGTGTGTGCACAAATGGTCTCGCCTCGTTTATTGATGACGCTTATGTCATCGGTTGAATGTTTACACGAACGTACACGAGAGTGTATTAATTTACTAGCCTCTTGACAGTTATGTTGTCCTCGTCCGATATAAACAATGTTTTCGTATTTATCAGGCTGTCGTGAATGTGTCAAATCGCCTGGGTCCACGGGTAACCCCTTACTCATCACACTTGGCGAGCCTGCCAGGATCGGCACTTAACATCTTCCAGCCGATAATCGGTCGCATGCAAGATGCCTGGTAGTGCGCAGAGACTACTTTGTATTGGAGAGGAGATCGGGTGGTCTTGCTCAGAAATAGATCGGATGTTGCTATAGGATCATTAGTCGGAACGAGACAGAATCGATATTGAACTTCAGTTTATTTGTGAAAATGATAATGAACGTGTGCAACGGGAAGGAAAAAAGCTCCTGTTAGATTTACGCATGGCTATTACAGAAATCCGAGAGATTGCAAGATGTAAGGCAGTGCTTAGCGAGGCTAATGAAGAGGACAGAGTTAAACGTCACAAACGAGTTAGATATCTCGGATTTTGACAAAAATCTCTTAGTCACATACGAAAAGTATGTTGGAGAACGTGAAGAGGTCCTTCTGGATGCACATTGTGCACCTAAATGTGCTAAGCAGGCATGTGATGGCAGTGGAGTTGGCAGCGGTAGGGAGCAGCTCGGTCTCTGCATTTTTGAATTAGAACCTCTCGGCAAAACTAAGATCATAAGATGCGTATATGTGACTGTGGCGTCATAGCCGCATAGTAACCAAGTTAACGTTGTTGATGAGCATGATACCGGCTCGTCTAACCATTGTAATGGTCACTTGCTGGAAGCTTCGGTATTCCGGGACAGCCTATCCGTACAAGGCGTGCAAGATGCAAGTCAGACAAGTGTCTTGCCATATGTCGCGATTACCCAGAGCCCACCGCAAAGCAAGTGGCAATGAACAATCCTGAAGCAGAGCCAGAATGAGGAGGGTTGGGCAAGAGGGGCATGAACTCCCAAACACTGGCACTGATATCAATTTGATGAGCCGGAAGTATGGAAGCTCGTACCGTTCAGAAAGGAATAAGCATGGAGACACTCAAACGTTGCTGCATGTTGTGGGCTACCGAGCTCGGCGTTCAGGCACAGATTTTTTTTTGGCTGAATACCGGTTCTTGTATCTCGGCAATATCGACAAGCCACAGCGGTACAAAGAAGCTGATAGGAAAGAGGAACGCTGGTTCTGCGCTAGTACACGGAAGAAGAAAAATCAGCCATAAATCTTGTTCCTCGGTGCCTGCCTGACGTGCTCTCATTGTATACATACTTCTCTGATGCCTAGTCGCGCGTCCAACTGTTATAGCAACATGTTACGACGCTGACAACAGACGAGTTATGTCAGACACACTTGACTTCTGGGCTCATGAAATTGCCGTATATTACAAGCTTCTAATTGAAACATAGAAGAGTCAAGGTAATAGCAGACCGAACGCTGAGAACACAGCAGTGCTAGTGTTAGCGGTGCAGTGCTATTGCACCAGTGTAATGCTGTAAAGCTTACACTAACTACGCGCGTACTGTTTAAGTGTCGGTGAGATAGTTGTACATTCCTGTCTTCCGTGCTGTTGCAACTTCCTTGTGCTTGTGGACTGTGATACGGCAATGGACTTCGCATAGGACGCATAGACCTAGCAAAGGTGCGAAGCTCCTGAATATTCGCAATGCCCATAGACTGTCGCGCCGCAAAGCGGAATTCAGGAGCGTCCTCTCGAGGAGGGTTAGTAGACGACAAAATGGCAGCACTACGCAGTCGCTCCCTTGTTCGGCTGTGCTAGCCTCAGTGTTAACGCGTTGGCAAGAAAGGAACATTACGACTTTGCATGTTCCCTGCATCAGTGAACAAACCGGGCCCTCCGTGACACGAAAAATCTGATTCGTTCTTGCGAGACGCGAAGTTTTCGTGAAAATACGTGGCAAATTAACTCGCGCTTTCAATGCTAGCCCAGAGCGTACACATACTATCAGCTTCGCGAGGCTTTCTGTAGCCACATAGGTCAGTTAAATGTTATCGTCTGACATATTCAGTTGAAGCTCACCCTGTTTTACTTGCATATAGCATTGGTCAGTGTTTCTTGTAGTGCTTGAGTCCCATAACACTGTACTCGGGCGGTCGCGCGGGCTCGCGGTGTGCTCTTGTATAACTGAGCGATCTCAAGTTGGCGACACATTAAAATAGAACCTCTATCCTTTGTCAGCAAAGCGCTGTTACGAATCGTGCAAGCGACGTTTCAATAATTCGAGGACGCGTCTGCTCGACGCCTTTCGTGTCGCGAACGCTTTCCATCCACGCCGTCCTTCGCCAGTGTGTTGGTAGTGTTGGGTTTCATAGCCACCGCTGCGCCGCTTGTTGTTGTACGTTTGTTGATAGGTGGCAGCACACTGCAAGCGATTTGCTTGTTGACCGGTTTGAGAGCAAAATGTTCGCGCGCAGATGTCTCTCTAATTGTAAACGTGGTGACGCGGAGTGGTCGAAGTCGTTTGGCGGAGGAAATTCTTCAGATTGCTTTCAGCAGTGATGTTGAAGGAAACCATCTTGACGACGAGGATTTTTCACTGGAAGTAGAAGACTGTGAAAGCACCGAGAGTGACAGCGACGATGAGCCACAACTGCTAACTCAGGAGGAGCGAGTTGCACTTCACGTTCCCTCGTGAGTTAATGTTCTTTCACGCTCGTAAGTCACTTTGATTGTATTTAATATAGAATATCCTTGAGCGAGATCAAAATAAAAGCATAGTTCCTCTTGTACACTGCATGTCTCACATTTATTGTGGATATTATGGAGCGCCGCATGCCGCCAACACGCTCGAGCTCGACCAGCGAAGCGAAATGGTTAGAGCGATGGAACGTGCAGTCACGGCCACAATCGACGCCTCTCGGCTAACTTCTTCGACGTTGCGAAAAGCATACGTGTACATTCTTTTCGATATTCATGTTTTGATCGTGCTGATCGAACCTGCAACATGCGAGTGAAGTTAATTGCACACTGCTACAGTCTCGACATCGCTGTGATGCAAGCGCTACTGAATGTGATGTTGAATGCTTGTGTTCCGCTGAAGACGTAACTCCGGGTTCCCGGCTGTGCAAGTAATGACGACGGCGTAATATGTTTGGAAACCATCACCACGTTAAACGTGCGATCCCGTGCAGCAGCGATGGCGCTACTCGCTGGCGGCCTACTACTGCGGCAAATCCGTCAGGCAGGCTCGGTACGTACTACCTCGGAGTGCCGTTGAGCTCATACATCAATTCTAGTTCATGCAGTTGTATGTATCACGCACAGGATTTCGCAAAGCATCGTTATGTACGGTAACGGAGCTGAAATATAACCTTTCACACCGCAGCAAATAATTAATTGGCGAGTACTTAGCACTTTCCATGGTTTGGGAAAATATTTTAGTCTCATATACATTTCAGCACAGCTCATGCCTTCATCCGGTGAAAGTGGCACGGGCCTTACGTCCGTCGTCCTATCTGTTCCTATGCCAACAAACGGGTTGACCCTCCTTCTGGCGCCATCTTGAAAAGCACGGCGCGCCACCTATAGTTCGTGGGCATTGCGAATTCTTCTGCATCGATCAAACTGATTTCTGCACGGTGCTCGTGAAGTGCCACGCTGTGTGGACTTCTTGAACAGTACCAGACTACCAGCCTAAATGGGTGCAACCTTCTATGACAGCGCCATAGAAGAAAAAGCTTGGGCGCTCCACTGGGAGAAGAGAAAAAGAACTGTATCGTGAAGCCGTGCGCTGCCGGCTTCGACTGCTGTCAGGGCTTCGGACCCTGTGCCCAGCTAGCTCGCCCCAGTCGAGCGTGACCTGGCCGCAAGCAAGATGTCATGATGAGGCACAGCACCTACAAGCTCAAACCAGCAAGCCACACGACAAGGCGTGTGCACACAGTGAACGTCACCACGATGTACTCGACGCCACGTTGCCTGGTGCTACGGTTATCACAACAACAGTGTGCGTTAGTGTGGTCTTTGAGACTTGGTAAATCGGGAGCGGAGTGCGTTGACTAATAAGTCTTAGACTTTTTCTCTTATATGACAGGAACCTTGTATACATTTTCTCTCTGTAACCACGGATTGTTCTGCTGTTCTTTCGTATTTGATGTTGTCCTCGTCCAATACAAACAGAGTCTTCGTATTTATTAGGCTATCTTGAATGTGTCCGATCACCAGGCCCACTGAGTAATTCCTTACTCATCACAACGGGCAGGTAGGTAATTAGCGACGACTGTACTCAATACTGAATAGACATGCAAGTGTTGGCGCGTATCAGTGTGACATGAAAGGCCTAGAAGGGCATTGTGCAAGGCTAACGCCTACATATTTATATACTGACGCCTGAGGTACCATTTGAATACCTGTAAGTAAGCAAAGCTGTGGTTTAAGACTTTTTAAGCGCGAATGTCGTCATCTTGCTTTAGATGAGTAAAGGCTCACTTGCCAGGCTTCGCACCAATTGGTAAGAAGCGGAGGGTCCTCTTGAAGAATAAGATGATCATAAATGCTGTTAATTGGTACATGAAACATACAGTCGTCGAAAAAAAACCCCGCGCAGGGTAAAATATTGCTGAGGAAATCAGTGATGGAGCATGAGATGTCATCCCCGGAGGGTAGGTGCTCATGCACGAAAGCTATGGTTATTTCACTTTACTCAGGGTGAAATATTGTTGGGTAGATCAGTGATGCAACATGAGAGTTCATCCCCGGAGAGTAGCTGCTCATGCACATCAGTTCTGCCTATTTCACTTTAATGTGCTCCTGGTACGAAATCACCCTTGTTGCGTCAGGTGCCGTAGGGAGATGCTCTGGTCCTACGTTGTCCTCAACCATGAGCTTGTCGTCCGAATAGATGTGTTAATTTTGCAGCCATCTTTCAGCTATTGCATTCATCTTAGCAATCATTGTGTCCGACAGTTGCATCGCTTAAGCCGTGTTCTACATTTGGAGCAGTTTTCTCTAGACTGACTACGTAACTCTGACGCTATCGACGGGCATTATCTCGCGCAGCGTGTGAATCGAGTTTGGTTTAGGCCTGGTCGCTGAATTCCTTGTGAGTTGCCTTGATATATCCAGTGCTGCTTGCGCTTATTCGGCACACAGTTGGAAGGACAAGCCCTTTGCAGAAAACTGGTGGTGTGCGACCAGCAGACGTCGGTAACGAGGTGACCTTGAAATATTGTAATTATTGAAGAACCCAGTCTATTTTTCTTTCTGGCGCATAATTTAGCAATCATCACAAAGCTGGTCCACACGAAAGTATTGTGGAGTGCCTTGACAAGTTACATAACAAACCTGTCAACAACAACAAGTGCCGCGAGTTAAGTATGTATTAGAAGAAGATTGTATGCATACTGCTAATGAAGATATTCGCCACATAATAGCGCATTCAATATATCAAGCGACTTTTATTATTCAATTATCTGCTTCTGATGGACTTTCTGTCCTTGGTGGAAGGTGCTTTATGGCGTCATGGTCATCAGGGTAGCATAACCCATTGTAGCATCTTCCAGGTACACCATCTTTATCCGTTTCACTATCAACGTCATCTGCCTGGAATACAACGAAATAAAATGCGCTTAGTTATTCAGGTCTAGGAAAAAAATATTTCTAAAGAGTAGAAATCACCCTATCTGATCCACTACTTCATCAAATCACTTTATTGTTGTTTTATCGCAAATATAAAAACTATTTGTATGTTCGCGCTATCATTTTGGTATTACCGTTAAATGCCGAGCAAGCGCCCCCCTTCCTTTTTCGGGAGATCTGAAATAAGCGCCAATCGCTCAGCAGTCGTGCACTAAATGAGCGCAATATTCGGGCGTCCTCCTTCCTGCAGGTAGTCGCATAGCGTGGGCATCTCTCGTGCCCGTTCAATCCGGCTGCGCTGAATTGTTCGCATCTGGGTCTCACAGGTGGCCTCCCACTGCTTTTCAAATAGTGTCAGGGTGTCTAAGGTGGCAAGCTTTATTGGGATAGCAATTATATGGACAGACCAGGCACAATTTGCCCGTCGCCATCGCCATGAGGTTCCGTATTAAGTTCAAGGATAACATCACCCCCTCGCGCGGTATGATCTATGTGCGAGTGAAAGCGTGCGAGCGCAGCCGGCGGTCGCGGGTCAGGCGAATACGAAACGCGTGGGCCTTTTTTTTTCTGGGGCGAAAGGCCCGTAGGAGGTCCCGGAGGCGGGGCTTAGTGGCTCTGGCAGCAAATCCCTACTTTGAATGGCCGGGCACGGCCGCACTGTGTGGAGAGGAAGATACAGATGGCTCGTACCTTTGTACGTGCCGTGTTCTCACAGCTAAGTTTGCATTGAAGCGATAAACTGCACGGAGGTCTCTTCGCTCACTGAAGCAGCCGCGTTTCCTTAAGCCAGCGTTATGGTGAGTTCCGCCAGCTGTGATGCAAAAAGGGGTTAGCTGCTAGCGTGACTTCGTATGACGTTCTAATTCGTTGCGAACGCATTCATTGCTTTGCCCTTGCGGCGAAACTGTGACTTTTTTGTGCATTCCCCATAACATATGGCATACGGTGTCCGGGACTTACAGTACCTGCCATTGTGGGAGTGCTCAGTGGATGAAATGCGGTGCTGTAAGATGCCATGAACGCAGGCAATCATTTGCAAGTACCCGAGGGTTACTGGTTCTTCCTTAGTTCGGCTTGGGTGAGGTGGCGGTAAGTTTTGTCTAGCCTCGGGTATAGCAAAGTATTGCTGAGATTTGGTGGGAACATGGTCCTTTCACCATATCGAGTGCAGTGGAAAGGCCCAGGTAAGATCAGCTCGGGTGGAAGCACCGAGAGCCTTATTTCTCTGGTACGACTCATGACCTGGAGTGCAGGTGATGTGTGTATGCCCTAACTGCTTCTTTGCCGTTCCTTTGAGGATTTGTAGTGCCTGCCTGGAAATTCTCCTTTTTGAAGCGTTCGGTAGCATGCTTGGGAACTACTTAGTATTATGGCTTTCTCCCCGGAGGCTGGGTTGGCCAGGGCTATTGCTGGTTCCTCTGCCATATTTATTTTTTTTGTTAAGAGGCCAGCTATCGTTCGGTCTTTGTCCTCGTTGTCAACGACGCTGTTAACATGGGCTGGAATCTCTGAGTATTTCGCCTCATTGGTGTATCATGCGTCAGGATGTGTACCATAGGTATCGCGAAGCTTCGTTATTCTGGCTTTTGTTCTTACTATATGGTGAGCTCGATGCATGTTGCTTGAAATGGGGTCAACAGGGATGCCCTCTGAAATGGTCTTTGCTCGTGACGCATTTGCATAGCTTCAGTGTATCGTAATCTTCGAACTGGTGACGTACTTTAGTAGGTTTCACAAGTTCGAGTTCGCTGCCATTGTTTTGCTTGGACGAGCACGTTTCAGCTGTTGTGGAGACCTGAGTGGAGTAGGCGTTGTGCGGAGGCACGCTCTGAAACCCCTACGGCAATATTTATGGCGCTTCGGACGAGGGTGTTCAGTTCTTCGATTTTTGCGTTCTTGAGGTCTATGAAGGGGTTGACGTGTCTGTGCGTTGTTCTTTAAACGGTTCTTCAGGTTTCTCACTGTAAAAAAATTTCCCTCTATCCATAGGCGTGCGCAGGGTTCTCCATTAGGGGGGCAAAGGTTCGTCGCAGCGCCACAACCCACCCTACTAAGTCAATGCATGGGGAATATTTTGCGCCCCCCCCCTCCCTCTTAGGTGACTAGAAGGGTCAATGTACGTGGCAGATTTCGCGCCCCCCTCTTAGGTAACTAGGGGGGCGGCCGCCCCCCCTGCCCCCCTGTGAGCACGCCTATGCCTCTATCAACAGATTTCGCATACCTGATGTGTTGGAGAATGATGCGAAAAGATCCCACTTTCAAGTGTGAAGCGAGTTTCCCAAGCTTGGGTAGAACTGTTGCGACGTAAACATTCACCTTTCACGTATAGCAAAAACTGAGGGCCACACGTGGGAATTTTCATAGTGTTCAGCAGCTCTCGATGTTTCTTATACGTAGAATCACATTACAGGACATATTTGCTAACTAAAACACGCGCACTTACTAACGTACTCACCGCTATGCGTGTTTGCGCATCTTGTATAATTAGTGAAAGAAATGGTCATTGAGTCTGAGAACGCTTGTTCGATTCCACCCTCAAATATATTCAGCGTTTGTTTAGTGATCTACAACTAAGCGGTACGGATATGTACTTACCATTTGATTAGTGCCGTTCATTTGGGAACCACGTTGTAATGCTACTTTGCTACATTGTATCCCAGCTCCTAAAGTTTTGCACAGTAAGGTAGCTGACTGGGCTACTTTGTTGTGCATCCTGATGATAAACAGCGCGAAAAACACGGGGTCATGTTGTCTTGCTATTTCATTGTAAGCGCGATTGTTTTCTAACTGTTCCCACACATACATATATAATGTATTCATGTCAATGAGATGATCAGTTGGAAGCCAGCGCTTGTCCAGTGTGTCCGCTTTTCGTTCCCGTGCTTTGTCGCGCTGTTTATGATCGCTAAAGTTTCACATTCGGCCTGATATGTTATTCACGCACGTGAAACATCTCGAGTGCGAGCCAATAAATCTTTAATATAAAACTCCGAGAAACGCTTACCCAGCAGTCTATGCCATAGGGTATATAATGCCCGTAGAGCCAAGTGTTGTTTTGAGATACATATTTGCAGTAATAAATGCAACCTGCAAGGCCCACTTCCTGAAAAATTATGGCATAGAGAAGGCACGCCTTTTAATACTAGTCAGGACAGGAAGAGACAACGCTGCTTAAAACTGTCAAATTACTGTGCATCATCCGTAACTGTTACGCGGCTACATTATGCCTTGGATATAATAGGTATAAATAACGTTGTTCTCGCAGCGAAGATAGTGAGCACAGTAAGCAACATATTGTATTGTTGTAAATAACGAAATGTCATCGCATCCGCTTAGGTGTACTGAGAATTTTGCGGCCTTTTTTTGTGAAACGTACTCATGCCTCATTCTGTTGCAGTTATTTCTTCTGGTAATGGTAATTTTCTCTCGAATGGTAGTCAGTAGCGAGACATTGCCCTACATGATATGCTACGTATTTTTTCACCTGGACACATCGCATGACTTTCCTTCTTTTTCTATTTCTTCTGGAACAGCGTGGACATGTATGTGTGCCTTTATGCCTGTTATCGAGATCTATCACGGTTTGAACAATAAGTTTTGCTATTAATTAGCATGAAAGAAGGTAACGCGTAACGCATGGACGCAAGATATCCAAACCGAAGCCCTTGTTTTTTCTGGTTCTCCTTTTTTTCATGTGTCCGTGTTCACAAGCCTTCCTTTCTTTCATGATGCATCCCTACCAACCCGCTCACATTTCTGAATTTGTGGAAGTCACCTGGTTTTGTGTAGTGTTTGTGAATATCCACCCGTTTCCCTTTGGTTCCCATCACGATATACAATTTAACGTCTCTTCTTCTTTCTCGTTATTTATGAAGACGTAGGCTTGTTCGCGTATTTACACTGTGGATTACACTCACTTGGTTGCCACATTTTCATGTTCCGTCATTTTGTGCCTACCCTCTTACAGCGGAATCTAATAAAGCCCCCTATTTCTATCTCAGTTTCTGACATGAAAAGCGAATTTTTACCACCGCATTTCATTTTCAAAAGAGGCCGTAATAAAATCAGCTGAATAATCAATGTGTAGTAATACCATAGTTCTCTAATTGAAAACGGCTCACCGACGTTTCACCAACTTCCTGTCAAGGTAGATCTGCTTTTAAAAGCAAAATTTTCCTTCTCAACGTAATCGGTAGCGCAAATAATGCACTCAAAGATCTTTGCACAATGTCATACTTGCAGTAGATAGAAAGTAGCATGGGTTTCACAAAATGTGCATTCCGCTTCTCTTTCATTCTAATATTGTTCAGGTTCATATTTGGGTATTGCTGGGAAAAGGGTAGCAGCCACTAATCCCCTGCTGCTAGCTTGGTTCAAAATTACGTATTTAGCATAGAACTGCTGGCAACTCACAAATGATACGTATACGCTGTAATTTTCGCTGAAGTGAGTGTGCATACACTTTGGGAGACTAAAGGTTCGGAGCAGGCGTACATAAGCGGTGAAAGCTTTGAGCATTATGTGCTACAAAACCTTATAGCATAGCAAGAAATATGATATGCATCTTATTTCCATTCTCAGTGTCGCTAAAGACGAACAGAATGCATTAGAATGTGCTGTGAAAAATTCGATTTAAGGTTTCACTTACTGCACGTTTGGCATCTTCACAGCCATGAGCGATGTCATGAGGATGCGTGTCATTTGCGGTAGCTGGAGATTTTGCCAACTGTACACCTTTTTCTTGTTTTTCATTTTCCGTCACCGCATCTAGAACAGCAATAAAAACAACGTAAGACATAGGAGCATTTCACCATATAAGTTAAAAAGACTCAATTGGGGCATGTAAAAGTTACACCAAGGTATACTAAATGTCTGAAGCTCGAATATTTTCTTCGTTCTAAGGGCGGGCCCCTTGAGCACGCAACCGAGACGTATTATTACGTGAACTTAAACTGCGCTTGGGGCGAAGCACCAGAATAGAAGCAGACAGGACGAACACAGACAGGGTGTGTCACGTACAAATCCAATTCTACCAAGATGCGTTGTCTGTTGAGACAATGAAGCGAATGAAGCCATGAGAGGCTTGAAGCTTTGTGGGCTTTCTTGCTACAGACAGCGCAGAGGCCAGGGACGTTTAATCGGAGGATAGCGATGTATTGAAGAAGTGGGGCATGCCCACCACCTAATGTAGTCCTTCGCGATCGGTTTATATCGTCTTTCCACGGGCAGGATGGAGTGTTCCTTTAAGAGCATGTTTAAGCGCACTGTTGTCGCTACATGTATGTGCCCCGTCACAGGAAACATTTTAAAATCTGATACGCTTTCTTTGCAGCCACGAAAACTTAAAAACACGGGATGTGTAGTCGCCAAAAAAACAAGTTGTTTAGACAATAATCGATAGACTGGCCAACTTCCACGTTACATTTTTGCGTTGAGAGAATAATTTAGATATGGCTAAATATTTTTCATTATTTATAAAGATTTATGTATATGTACTCCGAGTTACTGAAGTGGGCAGTTAACAGTACTAAATTGGTCGCATACTGGTAAAAGTGTGTCGATTGCTTAAAGCTTTACCTGAGCTAGCTGAAATATCCTGTATATTGCCTGTGTACTGTAAATATCCCCTAGAAGCTCGAATTATGATAAACTTTCTGCACTTATGTAAAAATCACATAACGTAATTCTAAGACGCTCGATATTACGTTCCACAATGAAAATGAAATGGTATGCTGCTTTGAGTGAGTTTGAGTAATTATTCGCAATATGCGTATAATTATGTATTTAATTATTCAACTATCAGTCATGATCCACTTTTGCATAAAAAGAACCAAATTGTAGACTCAAACTGCATATGCGATTTCTTTTTGGGCGTGTCCATCCCGAGCAAAGAAAAATAAAAAAAGAACTCGACGCTAGTCCCGGAACGCAGCACGTTAAAAGATCGGTTGAACATCGTAGTGCCTACGTGAAAGCGATTGGCTATAGTGATATGCAGGACATTGGGGATAAGTCGACTTATTTAATGATTGGAAGGTTCAATGCATGCTATCCGCGACGTATCTTGGTCTTTCTTGGCCACTATTTTAAACATCTGCCAAAACACAAGTTTTATCCAGGTACGTAGACATTGCGCCTCAACGGCATATGTTTTGCGTGCATTGACAGAGGCGCTGTATTCTGTCGAACACGACTCCTGTCTATAAAGGTTGTTTCAAGAAATGTGTCCAAAATCCTCAAAAATCACGGAAATGCGATATCTGTTCGATGCCTTCACAATCACTTCTTCTGTAGCTGCAGACATTTTAATATGTCTAAAGACTGAGATACATGCATCCCGAAGTCGTTTCATGGCGATGTGTTCGAAGACGTAGGTGACTGGCTAGACCACTTTGACCGGGTCGCAACAGTCAACGAATGGAATAAAACTAAGAAACTGCGCTGCGTCTATTTTGCACTTGAATACTACGCTCGCACGTGTCATGCGAACCATGAGCCGTCTATTACCAACTGGCAAGAATTCCAAGGACAGCTACGTGAGAAGTTCCGAAATCTCGAAAGAAAACAGAATGCCGAGCAGGTTCTGCAGAGCCGAGTTCAGAATTCAAACGAAAGTGGGGCTACGTTCGTTGGGAACATGTCACGCTTGTTCAGGCGCGCTGACGCAGGAATGGCTGAGACAAGGAAAGTTCGTCACCTAATGCGGGATGGGAAGGAACAACTTTCTGCTGGACTCATGCGCAAGCCCCAATCTGCCGTCGATGAGTTAATCACTGAAGCGACGGCAATGGAGCGAGCACTTCAGCAACGCTCGCTGCAGTACGACTGCCAAACTACTGTCGCCTGGGTGTCATCTTTCACCTGTGGAGACGGCGTAGCAGCACTCCGAGTGCTTGTGGGCAGCGTTGTCCGCGAGGAGCTTGAGAAAGTTCGCCCAACTACTACTCAGCCGAGTGCGACAGTTCTGGGTGACATTCGTGATGACATCAGCAGTGTGACTCAACCATCGCTCCCAATGCGTGCGTAAGCTCCTGTTATGACTTACGATGAATCATTACGGAGTCCTCAAGCTTCTACGGGACGCCGTCCGCCCTCTACTCTTCCAGCACTGCCACGTCAATTCGCTGCTGCAAATGCCTAAGTGAACACCTACGAGCACGACGTCCCGCGCGAAGTCACCCGGAAATCAAACGTGTGGCGCACCTTTGTCAGCAGGCTACTTCGCTATCCCTGCGGCGAAGCGGGTCATCTGCACCGCCAGTGTCCGTGTCGCAGGATGGGCCTTCAGTAATTTCACCTTAACGCGCATCGACCAAGCAACGGGGAGCACCCACGTGAAATTGAACAGTAGGTGGCACCTCAGCAGCCGTTTCCTCCAGTACAAGGCCGCCTGTCCCGTTCACCTTCTCCTCGGCGCCTCAGCTCGCCAAGTCGTTACGCCACATTCTGGAATGCTCCATGATGCTCCTGGAATGCTCCAAGATGTTTGCAACAGTTCCCCAAGTGTTTGCCCGCGCCACGAAAACTGAGGACAGCGACACCCGGGGGTCGGGCCGCTATTTATTGCCCTGACAAACATCCTCCAACAAGACACGTTAACGACGCAGAATTCTCCGGTACGCCATCCTTTGACAAGGACGCAGTACTTTCTGCCGATATTTCCGTAACCGTCGACAATCACCAGGCCACTGCTCTTGTGGATACCGGAGCCGATTGCTCCGTTATGAGTGGTGAATTAGCGGCTGCTCTCCGAAAGGTGATCACACCATGGAACGGTTCCCAGCTCCGTATGGCTGACAGTCATCTAGTGACGCCGGTTGGGAGGTGCACTGCCCGAGTGCATATTGGCTGCTATACCTTTATCGGAGCTTTTGTCGTGCTGCGAAAAGGCTCCAGGCAGGTTGTCTAGGGAATAGACTTTCTTAGAGAATATGCGGCTATTGTAAATCTGCGAGAGCTGCTGGTAACATTTTCACGTAATGCGAACTCACAAGAATACGAACCACGCATGATGGCGTTGCGTGTATCCGGTGATTCAGTGACCTTAGCGCCCCGTTCTAGTGTAATGGTCAACGTGGTGTACGACTGTGGCAGAACGGCGCAATAAGGCCATCACCAACGTGATTTCCATGTATATCCTGGATCATAAAAAGTAAGACAGCGTCCTTCCTTCTGCAAATTTCGCATGTAACACCGCCGTGCAGGAGACTACAAGACTTACCCCTTTTCGCTTGCTTCATGGCCGCGAGGTTACTACGTTGTGAGACGTCGTGCTTTTACCTGACGCCTTGGCGAACACCACCCAATATGCTGCCCAGTACGCTCAGTACGCTGAAAAACTCGCCAGCCAGCCCGCTTGCGCATTCGTTCTCAGCAACGCTGCGACGCTCACCGATACAACCTTCGCCACACAGAGGTCGCCTACCACCCCGGAGACAAAGTATGGACCTGGAGTCCCGTCCGCCAAGGAGGCAGGTCGGAGAAACTGCAGCGCCGTTTCTTCGGGCCTTACCGGGTTCTTCAACGCCTCGATACTCCCGTCCTCCCGCAATCAGGCGCGATCCTCCCGACGTGCAGCAAAACCGGGCATCGTGCACGTGGCTAGGATGAAGCCATATTACTCACGTTGAATACTTGCTGACCTTTACAAGTTCGAAAGCATCGCGTCCATGCTTTCGGAGAGGGGAAGTAATGACACGTGCATTCAATGGGTATCTGGCTGTTGCGTGGCTACTTTCCTCATTATTTGTGAGCGGCGGAGGAATCCCTGGTGGTTGAGAAAGACGAAGAGGTGCTGCTCGATCGGAGCTGTTCCGCTGTATTCCGGGCTGCTACTTGTTCTCCTCTCATTACCGTGACAACATTGCGATGGTTGGCTTTACTTCGGTACTTCATGCACAAGAGTGACGAATTTGGTCCAGCAATTTCACGTTTGGCTGTTGGCTTTTATATGTTGTTTGCCATATCAATATCATTGATGTTGGCATATGATGCATGTTTTAGCACCTGATTCGTTTCTAGCGAATAAGGAGACGTGGCAGAATTTTAGGTATGTGAAATGGCACATAAAAGCCAAAACACAAACAGATCAACGAGGATAGATGGCGTCTGTAATTAGGGCATCTCTGTGCATGCTTGTAGTCTCTGCACATATCTCATGTTCATCACCGCATGAAATAGCTGATAGTTTGCGCTGATTCGTTCTGTATGTGTCTTTCTTCGCTATTTTCAGCAATTTTTGTAGTTTGCACAAGAAAAGTTGTTTGAAAACTCGAGGTCGCATTTCTTTCATTGAAATGTGATTGAGTCATTGGCTATGGCTTTCACGTTAAAGTATCGCAAACGGTGGGGAACAAGTTTTTGAGGAGTTTAGAAAAAACTGAGATTTAAAATGCAGATGTGAAACACAATGTTGAAAATGCAGTGTGGGGGCCCAACAAAGTGATTTAAGTATTAATTTGTCCTGGTGAGACTTGCGTCTCGCCTCTTTGTTTCTTCATTGGTTTCCGCTTAGAAAACAGCGTGCACATTTGTATCAAGGGTGATATAGGGGCACTCTTACCTTTGTTTTGAGGAACTGGATTCGCAAGCGTGTAACAGCACACTGAAATGCAAAAAATAGGTTGCCTTGGGGAAATATGTACGCAGAAAGTTTAATGTCCAGCTTGAGGAAAATACGTAATAGACAATATGAATTTACATGTGTGCCAAAATAATTGTAGCTTTCAGGGCATCGCTAAAAATATGAAACTTTCCACTGGGTTGCTTTTGCTTACTGCGGAGCGCATGATTCTTTTTTCGGTGTACGTAGAAACTAAACCGCGCGTGATGTAAGCTGGAAAATGAGATCGAAGTAGCTTTAAGATTTCATATATGCGAGTGTGCAAAACCTTCGAATGAAAAACGGCCACTTTAAATTCGGGTGATCATTACGAATTAAGCCAAGTCGGTTCCATTCGCTTTCAGCGACGTTTTTAAAAACAATGCCCATTCATCTTGCAATTTATTGAGAAACTGTGTCAAAAATTAGTATTATGAAATGGTGCAATTGTTAATTTGAAATCACCCATAACACCTGAAAAACAGCAGCACCGTGCTCACTTTCGTTGGCGACTGTATGGCATGATAAATCGCTGTACCAGTACCGATTACCCACTGCTTTTGTTTGCCAATGGTATGGTGTAGTAGAAAGATATAAAGTTGAGTTAGAAAAATATAAGGCGTTCAAACAAGGGCACAAGAGAAGGGAAATGGACAAAACAAACGCCGTGTTTTCCGTGTTGCATCCTTTACCAGGTTTTACGATGGTCTAATTACTTGCGGAACCTGCACTGTTTTCCTTAGTTTTTTTAGGACTTAAAATCATGTTTCTATTTTGCCAGACTTTAAGTGGTCTACTCTCTCTTTGTATGTTATTCTTAGCTTTCCTGGCACGTGTGCTATTCTGCTTTTTTTTTTTCGCACGGACTATTGCGATAACTGCAGTCGTTTTATATTGTCACGTGGTCGTCACGGGGAAGACGGCGGCAGTGTTAAAGACGAAGCAATCTTCTTGGGGAGGGGGGGGGGAGTCACTTGAGCGCCGGAAATGAAAGGTCAACGTACAAGCAATGCATGCTGTACACTAATAGCAGCGATGACAGTCGTCGATCGTTGGTAATTTGTTTATCTGTAAATTGCGTCTGCTTTTATGCGCGCCTTATCGGACCCTCCAGCGTTATCGCTTATGCTCTCGTTAGTTCTAGAATAAATTCCGTTACTCGTGTCCTGCGTGTAACCTGAACAAGACAGCGTCAAACAATAGCGATGTTTCTAAACATTGCGGCGCGGCCTGCGGCGAGCGGTGGTAGCAGTATTTTTTTTTTTTTTGGTGAAATCCGATCACATAAAAAATAAAGGCATAAGCGCGCGTAGCATTATATGCTTTCCCAAATGAAGCAAGGAAATGTAAGTGAAATCCCCCGTAGGGCCTCAGTTAGCATTCCTATTTTTTCTGGGGGGGGGGGGGCTGTAACACTGCTGCAGAGAGACAGCCACGTTCTTCTATGAAGATAAGGCCAATGAATGCCCAGGAATTGAGGGCAAATGAAACATTTGCTCACGACACCTCAGAGCGGCTTCGACACAGTTGCACTAAACATACATTGCAGTGTTGTCTCTGTAGCGTTTTTTTTTTCTTGTAAACATTGACAGATGCGCTTAACATGCGTAATGAAGGCATCACATCTGCGCCCCACTCGCTGATCGTAACGTATGCACCCAAGAACTCGAATGATCTCTATTTTGCGACAACCGGCTCAACTATGCGCCTTAAGATTTGTTCTTAGGAAAAGAAGTAAAACCAGCGATACTTGATGTGAATTTCCTGCCATCGGCACACATTACGCTAATGCGTATTTGTCAAGGTTCACTTCCTGGCCTAATGTAAACAATGGTGTCAACTGCCCGCAGACATAGACGTATATTTAACATATACAGTTATGTTGCGAGTTCTTCGGCAAATTACGTGTGCGTCCGCTCGTCTATGTACGATCTTCCATGATCCAATAATGTGAACAGATCTTAAATATAGTGCAATACCGGGCCGACTCCCGTTACAGTATGTATAATGTTCCAAAAGATAGGGGCAGAATTCGCAATTAAAGGCCAGAGTATGCGCAGGGGTGGAGGTCGGAATGGGAAATATATTGATTTATACGTCACCACTAATACCGCACTGATTACGCGCATCACTTGTATCACACGTCTTCAAAACCGCCGTAAGAGTAGCAGAATCAAGCAGAACAACCTAATGCGACGCACATCTTGCATAATAAATCCCCTTCAGGAAAGTACCGTCTTATATTTCACTATTATGTAATTATGTCGTCTTCTAGTGCGCCTATTGATTGTTGCTTAACAAATAGTCGTAATTTTTAAAGTTGTTATAAATATGCTCCAATATTATCCGTTCATATGCTTTACACCCTGGCATCGTCCTCTTCACTGCTATGTTAGACTGCCAGGGTCGACGAAGTCGATGTGCAGCCCCGCGGTTGCTATTTACGAAATGCCGGAATGGCGCAGTCACCAAGTCATTGTGAAGCCTGCTATATAGATACAGCATAAACATACAATGCTTCGTATGTGTGAGTGAATGTGTATTAGTCGTTACTATTAATAAAGTAGACTCACCTGAGAGCGTTGCGAAGACTATGACGACGACTGCACGCATTGTTTGACTCTGGTTCGATCTGAAGCGCAGAAGGCAGGCACACTATCACCTGCAGAAGCCACACCTTTTATACTGTAAGCCGAGCTCATTTTCATTTAGGAGGCGAAGTCCAAGTACATCGGTGACTGATGATGATGAAGTGGATGTTTCTTTTGTTTATTTTAGGAGTCGTGTCGAATAGACCGCACCAGGTAGATGTTTTAGGCAACAGAAGGGAAAGGATGCAGCCAAAACCTTGGTGTAGTTCTGCAGAACTAGAAGTATAAAAACAAGGAAAAGAAGAAACAAACATCAATTGTAGCACAAGGACATCGCATCTGTATCATCTTTGGAATGTTAAGTGTTGTTTGATTAAATGAACAGTTTGTTTTGTTCATCGGAGCTTACACCGAAGTTTAGACAGCGAAGGAAATTTTGCCCCCAAGTGTACAGCTTGACATATTGATATATTAGAGTACAGTCGGCAGGTGATTTCCCGTCTCACTTTCGGACTAAAAGAATAGGAAGCTCAGTAGCTGATGAATTCGCATACTGAGAATCAATTGCTGGTACCATGAAAGACTTTGCCGCCTGTGCCAAGGCGAGATTTGCTCGTCTTCCAAGACAGAATTCTTAGATTCTGTATCCGCGTAATAGATAATAGAGCACAGTGCTTCTTTTCTGACGTAGTGGCATATAGTGCGGCGCACTCACAACGGTTCTGTAGCGGTATTAGAGTCTTTCAGCTAGTTGTGGTAATACCGTGCCGTACACGGTATGGTATTAGCGTACCGCTCCTTTTTTCTCGCTCGTTGCGCTTTCGCCGCTCTCAGTTACAGTGACAGTGTGTCTCCCGAACGACAGGTTCTTCGTTCACCATTCGTAGGCATAGAGGCACCAATGAGGCCCGACAACCCCATAGCAACTTCTCACAAAGGCATTTGGGGTGTTGGCGTACTTTCACTGGAATCAGGATCGGCAACATCACAAGCGAGAGACAAGGAGCGGCACGGTATTACCGTAACTTTCTAAAACGCTCTATTAGCTACACGAACGCGCTGCATCTGACCAGAACATTTACGTGTATCCAAATACTGTAGCTAGCGTGGTAAGTTGGACCAGTTGGAACTGGTTGATGGTGTAACAGTGCAAACAAAGAAAAAACGAGAACATGAGAGCTGAAGAAAGCGCTGTTTGTGCTTTCTTCTCCTCTTTCATGTTCCCGTCTGTTTTTTCTTTTTTTGCGCTGTTACACTATGATACGCTAGCTAATGGAGTGTTTCTTTAGATCTGGATTTCTTCTTACAGCAGGTCCCGGAAACCGAGTGCCAGTTTCGGTTTCAAGATCCTGAGATCTGGTTGAACGAAGTGAGGTTGGTGTGGATGTTCGCATTCATTTTCTCTGACGAGTTTTTACAAATAAACAAACTTGATTGAACTGTAAATAAATATTTTTTGTTTATGTGTCTTTTTGATTTCTTATTTTGTGAATTTTAAATCGGACAAAGCGCGGGAACCGGTGGACATGTGTTCGTAGCGTTTGCCTCTGCTTACCCCTGCCACTCGCTTAGCGATATCACAGGTTGGATCGCGCTCGATTATCTCGCTCGGTTGGTTTGCCAAGTACGAATACGGGAAAGATAAGACATTTCATGTGGCGCGTAGCGAACGGAAGCTGCAGTGAGCAACGTCGACCATGCATTAGACGAAGATGGCTAAATCGGGGCATCACATGTTTTGCGCGGCTCTGCGGTGTGCTAACCAAGGGATTTCCAGTTCTGCAAAGGTTCTTCAGGATTCCTAGTGACACCGGGTGAGCACAAGTATTTGGGTCCATTATTAGAGCAGGTATTCATTTTGCATGAGTACATGAGTAAAAACAGTTTTCGGCAAATAATATCATTTTGTGCTATCTTCACTAATATGGGCAACACCCTAAATACGGCTTCATAACGCTCGAAGGTTTGATCAGGCATGCACAAAAGCTGACGCGTTTCGCGGACGATCAGAACATCAACGCCCAACGGCTAGCTGCGCTTGTGGTTATTGTTGTATCCTGAATCCTGTATCCTGAATGTTACTCAAATGTGCAGTGAGTGTTGATTTCTGGGCACAGGTTTGCCCACTAAAGAGTTTCGTCTTTATTAGTCTGACTGCCGCCTTCTTCACCATCACAACCACGCGGCAGTGTTACCTTGGGTAATGCGCAACAATAATAACCTTGATACTGGTTCTTGTAACCTTGATGGTTCTTGTATTCCTGGAAGCTTACCATTCTCAAACTTTCTAAAAGACGTTCAAAATTGCAAAAAACATGAATGACAAAACAATTGCTCTACCGAATTAACCAAACCTGACACTTAGATGAAGCATTAAAGAAAACAAATAACCGTGAGGCCCCCATGGCGTTAAAGTATGTGGAAAGGATTACAAATAAAAAACAGTAGATTAAGAACGAATATTTGATCAACCAATTTGTACGACTAAAGTACACTTTGATAACGATCGAAGGATTCAATTTCCATGCTTGGAAGATTGCCGCAAATAGAGTGCTGAGATTTGTCAAGATGGCGTAGAATTTGCCATCTGGGATGGCGCATCATTGCATTGCATTGTTTTAAATGCGAAGCATTTCTTAGCGAACTTCTGCGACTTTGAGCGTATCTATCTATCTGGCCGCCTACGACTTTGTGCTCTCCTGGCCGTTTCGTTAATGGGATGTACACCAAAATTGGTATGGCATAACATGATCTTGTGACGGACATAAATGACAGGTCATAACATGACAATCATGATATCCATGTCATGAACGACATGATTTACATGCCACAGTTTTGGTGCTCTTGCGGCCGTTTCGTTAGTTTGATATATACCGAAATTGGTATGGCGTGACAAGAGTGTGTGACGAACATAAGTGACAGGTCCTAACGTGCAAATCATGACACGCATGTCATGCACAGCATGACTTACGTGCCACGCTCATGGTGCGCTGGCGGCCGTTTTGCTAGCTTGATATACACCAAAATTTGTATTGCACGATGTGACTTTGTGACGAATATAAATAACTGGTGGTAACATGAAAATCATGACACACATGTCATATACAGCATGACTTACGTGCCACGCTTATGGTGCGCTGGCGGCCGTTTCGCTAGCTTGATATACACCAAAATTGGTAGCTCGTGACGTGACTGTGTGACGAATACAAATAACAGGAGTTAACATCAAAATCGTGACACGCATGTCATGTGCAGCACGACTTACGTGCCACGCTCATGGTGAGCTGGCGGTCGTTGCGTTAGCTTGATATACACCAAAATTGGTATCGCGTGACGTGATTGCGTGACGAACAAAAATAACAGCTGGTAACATGAAACTCATGACACGCATGTCATGTACAGCATGACTTACGTGCCACGCTCATGGTGCGCTGGCGGCCGTTTCGTTAGTTTGATATATACCAAAATTGGTATGGCGTGACAAGAGTGTATGACGAACATAAGTGACAGGTCGTAACGTGGAAATCATGACACGCATGTCATGTACAGCATCACTTACGTGCCACGCTCATGGTGCGCTGGCTGCCGTTTCGCTAGCTTGATATAGACCAAAATTGATATCTCGCGACGTGACCGTGTGACGAACACAAATCACTGGTGGTAACATGAAAATCATGACACACATGTCATATACAGCATGACTTACGTGCCACGCTCATGGTGCGCTGGAGGCCGTTTCACTAGCTTGATATACACCAAAATTGGTACCTCGCGACGTGACTGTGTGACGAATACAAATAGCAGGAGTTAACATGAAAATCATGACACGCATGTCATGTACAGCACGACTTACGTGCCACGCTCATGGTGTCTGGCGTCCGTTTCGCTAGCTTGATATACATCAAAATTGGTATTGCGCAACGTGACTGTGTGACGAACATAATTAACAGGTGGTAACACGAAAATCATGAAATGCGCGTCATGCACTCTAAGAAAAAAGAGAGTCAAAAGAGGGTCATGGAACCGTGACTCCCTTCGGGTGTCCCTCTGACCCCTTTTGGAAGGTACAGGCAGAGAAAAAGAGTTCGCATTTGGGAAGGAGTCACTGGACCCTCCTGAAGCGCGTTTCGATTGGATTCGGTATACGGAAGAGCCGCCGTATACGCCATACATATCGCGCGCTTGCCCTTTGGCGCCGTTGTGGCGCGTTGCTCGGCCACGCAGATGGGGTTGGTGCCGCGGTGGCGCGCCGCTCTCCTCTCTCAGTCGTCTCAGTCTATTGGAATGCATTGCGTGGTTGCGTAGGTTGCGCGTCTTCGGTGGTGTTGACGCCGGCTCGAGCCGTGCACAAAGTGACGCTTGGAGGGCGGAATATTCATGGAGCTGCGGACGACAACGGGCGCCAGTTAACGGTGAGTGTACTGCTTTCGTAGGTACTAATTATACAGCTTTAGCTGGGCGTCTGCAGCAGCTCTGCGGAACCTGCCAGCCATTTCCAACAGTAGCCTGTATCCGCGGGGCTGTTGCGGATGCCCAACTAAAGCTGTCAGTTAACGAGTTGCCACCGTTATGCGCGTTGCTGTACAAGCTCCCATAAAGTGAGCGATGGAAACAATAATCGAGGGTCATTTCTTGCTGATCGCACGTCGTGTCTGCACTACTGAAGGTGCAAGATGTCGTTTTGAGACGCACTTTAGTCTACTTCATAATAACGTTTCCATCGACCTTGAGTGTGCAGCGTGCTTCCACGCGTGGGAACGTGAAGAAAAAAAGCCTGTGTACAGAACGCTCAGACGCACTATATGTAATGGTTTTTGTTGGCTTAAAGACGGTAGTTTGAGGTGCAGATATAGTACGGTGGCTTCCAGAACGTACGCGGTAGTCATTCAAGTTGGACACGCCTCGTCGGTAAAGTGAAAATCTCTAGACTTTCGACGGCGCACGTTGTTGCGGCCGCCGGCGTGCACTCTTTTCCCTCGTTTCTGTTTGCTGTTTTCGTGGTTTGCATTGCGATGACGTTGGGCGCTATAACAGAATCGAGTGAGTGTACGTGATTGGGGGAGTTATGTGCGCTAATTCTAGCATACGACATGTCTGATCTCGACGTAGACGGCGTACGCACGCGCTGGGTGTCGTTCGGGCCCTAGTACTCGCATCTGTTTATCTGAGTATTTAAGGATGGTTTACGTTTGTAAAACATGCGGTCAATAACCGCTCACGGCATGCCCCTGGCTGCCGGAGGATGTGCTTTGTTGTTTTGTTGTTAGCCTTTATTATGTCTGTGTGAACCACTTATTGTGTAGGTTTTGCAAACCTTTACTGCAATTTCATTTTCTCATCATAATATCACGTTCTGCTTTTCAGATACCGTTTTTCATGGTGCTCACGCTGGACAGGAGCGACAACCTGGCAAGCCACAAGTCTGATGCCTCAAGCCGTCACCACTTTTTGATTTATTTTTAATCACAAGGAATAAATATGGAAACATGATGGCGATTTCTGCTGTTCATTTAGCACCATATGACACTGTGCACATCACAGTCACACATTTTAGTTGGCTATACTCATAGAAGCATGTAAATGAGCAATACCCAAACTTTTTAAATGGAAATCACAGACCATTTTTTCGCGCTTTCTTAACTTTGCTGGAAAATATGTGTTGTTTTGACGAGTTTTATTAAAATAATGCTAAAACTGAACTATTCCTTTTTTACAGTCGCTGGGCAGAACGGCAAGTATTATTGGACTTGCTTAAAATGAATACTCCACTATTTTCAACAGCTAGTAGTCACGCAAAAGTAGAGCAAGGATCAAATGAGTAGCTTAAAATACTTGTGGAGTCGCTTGATGCTTCGGTGTGGGTCCCTTGACCCCCCTAGAAGCGTTACCGGCAAGAGTCGTCTGACTCCCTATAAGTGGTAACGTGATCCTCCCGATGAGAGTCTTTCCACTCTTCCTAGATGATCAGGGGACTCTCCTAGAGCGAGCCGACCCTGACCCACCAAGAGAGTCACCGTGACTATTTAAAGAGAGTCCTATACGTGGCAAGTCAGAACTCTGCGAAAAGAGTCACGTATACTCTTTTTTTTCTTAGAGTGTGTAGGGTATGATTGGAACGCCACGCTCATGGTGCACTCGGGGCCATTTTGTTAATAGGATATATACCTAAATTGGTATGGCATCGCAGGAGTACGTGACGAACATAAATAGCAGGTCACGCATCGTATATATGTTGCAGAATAAATGTTTCATTTGCGTGGCACATACCAGATTTTACACGCATGCATGTATGACAATCTCGCGATATATAGCGAACTAGATGTCACGACATGAATGACTTCATTAGCCTCAATGACAAACTAGGCGATGTATGCAGCTCTATGCTGGCTGCTTCGCATTACATCGATTCCCACGCTGCGTGGGATCTGCCGATTTTTTTTTTGGTAGATACTCGAGTATTTGTCTAGATTTCAAAAAATTCTGGCACTTAACCCGCAATATCTTGTACGCCGGCAAGAAGGTTGCTCAAAAGGAGTTCATATTGAAGAAATTCGAGCCTCAGAAAATAGTACTCGACATAATTTTATAGATTTCGTCAAGGTGTCTGGCCTTGTTCATCATAGCACTTTGTTAAGAAAGCGAGGATTTTATGGTTTAACAAGCTATTTAATGTCATTTGTTTTACAAGATAAAAGTAATGTTCTCGTAATGGGTCCAGGAAAACGATACGATAAGAAACTGGTCAAATGTGGTTTCCCTCACGGATGTTTTTCGGGAGCATTTTTATTTTCGCAGTCTATATTGATATTCCAACAATCTATAATAATGGTACATTACGTATAAATGAGCAAAAAAAAAAGAATAATATGAGCAAAAAAGAGAATCTATGTATATAAATAAGTGCAACTGGCACCAGTTATTTTTTAAGGGGATTTCAGACAGTCATCGAGGAGTTCGTAAAGTAGGTTGTGCAATAAAAAAATAAGTCACCTCACTATCAAGGCCACCTGAAAACTTGCATCATTAAAACTGAGTTGTCTGCATGGTTACCATCTCATGACTACACTCTAAGCAAAAAAAAGAGTACTTGGGCTTCTTTTGGCGAGTCTTGACTCGCCACGTGTACGCCTTTCTTTAAAGGGACCATGAAGCGGTTTTGACGATTTTGTACAAACGCGTTGAACCAGTGAAGCAATTCCCAAGGATCATTCGCAGATTGATTTAGGCTCTCTGCGTCAAGATCGTAATACATTACAATTAAGACTGTAAACAGGTGAATCGCTGCAGACTGAGGTAGCGAAGCCGAACAAGTGTTAAACTTCCCGCTACATTCTACGTAGGATTGTTCCTTTATGAGCAGCACCGGCTACCGCTCTTATTGAATATGTCTCGTCTACTTCACTGAACCTCCGGTGGACAGCGAGCATATGGTCTGCCTGTGTTACAACGTGCTTCGTGTTGGCGTGACATGCGCGAGAATGTTTATCTGAAGGTTTGTTCTCTCGGTGACCATGAATTGCCCTAACTGCGTTGTGTACTGCAAATTTAGTGACTGGTGACTTGTAAGGCTGCGACATCGTGTAAGGCACGTAAGGCAACCAGCGAGCGGAGTTGCTTCAGCGGGTAGGGGAAATGAGCGTCCAGTTCTCGCTACCCGGTGATCGCCAGGATCCAAGCGTCTGCAGCGATAACATCCCCCTGAAGACACAACTACATTGCCCAAGTTTACGCTTATCGGTGATTATTCTCATATACATTGAATATTAAAGTGTTTTATGACGAGGTCCACCAAAACTTCACTAACGTATTTACGTCACGAATATGACGTTGGTAAAATGCACAGTAACGGATGACCAAAACAAACTAGAAAACAAAGTTTCATTGACGCGGATCGCCTGGGAATCCAACCCACGACCTTTCGGCCCGAGACGAAGGCGCTGGGCGCTGTACCCACTGCGTTACCGACACACATGTACGATGCTCCAGAAATGCACCTCATACCTCTAACACATTCTCTCTCGCGCGCGGTGATCTTGGTTTGCGAGGTGGCGTCGCTGTTTGTCAGCGGTGAAGTGAAGTACTGCGTCATGAGACTAATGAGCGCTGATATGGGAGGTATTCGATGACGACGCAGTTTGGGCTCCTCGATGCCAGCGAAGGAACTCCGGCCGCGCTGGCATTGAGCCGGCTCCCTAGACTTTAAGTGACGTGCTTTGCCTTTCGCGTCGCGTTATCGTGTGGCGACTCGTTGTTGTGCGATGGATCTATGACCGTGCTCGAATTGTTTCGTTAAATTGGGAAGTTCGTAAAATTGAGAAAGAGATTATGCGATGCGTCGTTATCTAATATTGTAACGCTGTGACACCCAGAAGCTACTGTGGCATGGAATTTGCCGATTAGCCCCTCCTGCGCACGTGGAAAGTCCGCGAGGGAGGCCTACGCATGAAGCCTTCCTTATCCCGGTGATGCAGGTCACGTAGGCGGTCCCGTGAAGCTGACAGGCTGCTGATAGGCAAAGACGGCAGAGAGAATACATTGATCATGCGAGCAGGCCGAGCATGAAATTTGCGAGGAGACGATCACTTCCACCCTGTCGAATAAACCATTATATAACGAAAGCAATCACTGTGCTTCTGTGGGAGCATTTACAGGAACAATAAAGCACCGCTAGACCTAGAGCCATTTCATACGAAAAATATGTGCCGACTGTTAAGTGTGTTTTTCCGTGCATGGGCACAGTGTGCAGCCTCATCAAAATGAAATGAGGGTCGTCACCAGGCGGCTATATGTTTCAGCACGATAGCGAAAGAGTTCACGCCCCAAGAAAACACGCCTCTTTATGAACACAATCTGTGGGCAGGAAGATTTCGACCAATCATAAGCAGCTCATAGCTGATATGGAAAAGAAACCAAAACTAACAGGATCCATTACGAATTCGCCTAAGACCACTCAAAGGTGAAAGCCATCAAATGTCGCTATCTTAACGTTAAATTTATGTCAGGTAAACAGCGCTTTTTAAGTGGCTAGCACTATAGGGGCTCGGCTTGTCCGTATATCTCAGGGAGCGTGATCACGCTCACAATAAAGTGCTCAATACTGGCCTAACACAAGGCTAGTGATGCTCCACAGCGGTTTTAAATAAACGAGCAAGGTCTAAAATAATATATTCAGGAGAAATAACCAAGAAGTAATCGCAGTAATTAGCACGATATCCCTAAAACGCTTCGGCAACGTGCGGCTGACAGGCGCGGCGTGCAAGAAAGGGCGCGATTGCTCCTCCCACAAGCGCTTCTCCGGCGCCTTCGTTGCTACATTTGAAGGGGAAACAACCTGGCGGAACTCGCTGCAAAAGACATGTATATCAACTGCAGTAACAAGCAGGAAGTCGATATAGCACAGCGAAAATTAGCACGTATGTCCCACACCGAGTTTGCGAATATCCCTCACAAGGTTCTACTCATGCCGAGGAAACCCCACATGCTTATCTCAAAGATTGACGTCATCGACGGTTTGGTAAACGGAGCGGTGGTAACACCACGCACGGAAATCGCTGGGTGCCCGCACTGCGCGATTCTTTAGGTTTAATAATAGTGGAGCTGCGTTTAGCGCAGGATTTAGAACTACATCGAACACTACACAAGTTTTTTAAAATATTTTAATCACGCGAATGCCGGAAACTCGAAGCGAACGCGCAGCCCGCGTGCCTCCAGCCACGCTTGAAAGGAAGACAGTTTCTTTTTAATTCTTCTTAGTTACGAGAGTGCCCCAACGACGCAGTAAACGCGCAGCTCCTTCGTGAGATCTCACGCGATATTTTACGTAAAGTTTCTTGATCACACCGAAATTTTTTTAGTATCAGGCATATGACAATTTTGCCTTGAAACAGAAAGCTCTATTTGTTATGCCAACCGAGGTCCCACGGAAACACTTCCGCGCTTCTAACGCTTATATGAGCACATTTATTGAAAGGGAGGGGGGTGGCAAATGCACAACTGCCTTCCTTCTTCCGCGGTCAGAAGTAGGTGGTCAATTTGTTACACAAAGGGATACTGGTACCATTCGTACCAGCTTGCAATGTTACAAATCCCGTTCAATACGGTTTACGTAAATTCATATCGACAGAACTTTTCTCTTCTCTCTAAGGAGGTAAGAAAACCTTGTAAGTGTGAAAGCTGTAGTCGGCTTATCTTTAGGCGTCTCCAGGGCATTCTTAACTCGTCAAGTACGATGTTTGCTTAAGAAATTTGGAAAGGTTCTTACAGGCATAGCAATTTTCTTCATATCGGTGCATTTGCAACATTGAACTGAGATTGTAATTGTTGAATGAGAATGCTGAAATGAAAAATGTAAGTTTTTTTATATATGGCTTCCCGTACAAGAGCATTTTGCGACCTTAGCTGTTTGTACTTTACATTATTCACACCACAGAAAGCGAGAAAAAGAATTAGATTTATAATCTATGCAAACGGCACCGATTATTTTGTGGGGGGAAATGTGGGCACAGACTGACAACAGCTAATCAAGTCCTAACTAGAGTAAATTATTGTGTTAATCAAAAGCACTAAGAAAGTTATATTACTAAAGCAAAGACGGTATTATTTGGACAACGAAGCAGCAATCCTGAGCCAAAAAAACTAAGTGACGTAGAATACCTTGTACTATTGACCAATAGAACATGATCAATCTACCTCGGAAAAGACAGGACATTTCATGATTATGTCACCGATATGATTATTTAACTCTGTATAACGAATGATGTTATATGCAAGACTTCTTAAGTGCGTTTCTTCCATAGGCGTGCGCACAGGGGGGGGGGGGGGGGGGGCAGAGGGGCGGCCGCCCCCTCTAATCACCTAAGAGGGGGGCGCAAAATCTGCCCCGTACCTTGACCCTTCTAGTCCCCTAAAATACAGGCGGGGCGCAAAGTCTGCCCCGTACATTGACATAGTAGAGTGGGGGGGGGGGGCGCTGCAATGAACCTTCGCCCCCCCCCCCCCCCTGATGGAGATGCCTGCGCACGCCTATGGTTTCTTCTATATTTGTCGAAGCGCTTCTTTGCCAGGCACTATTTTTTCCAACTATAATTTTTGTTTTCCTCACTTCAAGGATCGGAAAAGCGCGTTGTCCGCGTAATAAGTAGAGTTTCATTTTATTTCACACCAGTGAACTTCTTATAATGAACCTAAAATTATTGCAGTTGATGTGATCCATATTCACACGTTGTGCAGAAGATATAGGCTTGGGCTAGTAAATAATAACTTAACATTTTTAACGTTCTAGACATACTAGCTGGAATAAAAGTGAGCAAGACAAAGTATAGTTTGTTCATGAAAAGCTGAACACTGGCAAGTAAAAAAAAAAGCATGTTGATTATTTGTTGAAAATAAATGCTAGAGTTTTCGTCAGCGTCCCATTACTAAACACAATGCAAAGCAAATTTAACACAATAGAGAAATGAATTAAATGACTCCCTCAATTAACTACTGAAAGAACACTATTACCCCAAGCGTGCTTGTATAAGGTGTTTAAGTTAACTTGCGCCCACTATTAAAAACACACATAGCCCATACGCGTGTCGAATCGGCACACGATTGTTCCGTGCCATATGGAGCACATCAAGGTATTTATTTCCTTATGTCAAGTTGGGTACTTAACAAATATTGCTGAAATAACATTTAAGTAGTAAAGCTAGCGAAAAATATTCAATATAAAAGTTGTTGCGCTTGTTCAAAAACACGGCTATTTTTTTCATGTATGCTAAGATAACTTCTCTATTTCACCCTTTCCAGACCTCATTTACAGGGCGCGAGTTTAAAAGATTGCCCCGTGACTGTCGCCTAACACGCGGTAGTGCTATATATATATATATATATATATATATATATATATATATATATATATATATATATATATATATATATATATACCAGTGGGAAGCTGTGCCGTACACTCGAGAACTAGGCGATACGCCACTGACCACGCGCCTGCCTTGCCTCCCAGATCCTCCTGTGTAGGTGTTGGGAGATGTGCATCAATTAAAAAAATACTTCTACAATTTCTTTTGATCACGTTGAAAAGGTTGTGCATTGTGTTTGCTTTGGTCTATAACGTTCGCCTACATAGCTGAGCCACAAAGTGGAATTATTTACTTTATTTCACGGATTAGACAAATATTTGCGGTGACTGTTTTTCACATAATGAAAATGAAATTTTTGCTAATATAATGATGTAATTTGCTTGTTTCTTTGCTTGAAAAACAGGCTGAATTTTCTGGAAGATGTATGCGATCATAATGTAGTCTGTTGCAGAATAGTTGTGAACGTCATTATCTTGAAGATAACAATCTGAAGGTGTTGACTGATTGACAAGTCTGACAGTTCTTTCATTTCAAATAAACAATTCTGTTGCACTGGGACATGATTGATTGAGATATCCTTTCGAGAAGCATTTTTCTTCTGCCAGATATTCTGTGAAATCCAACTTCACAGAAACTTCACAAACTTCATCAACTGATTCCAAGAATACATTTTTCTTAGATTGCTTTATTGTGAGTACATGGCACTGTACTCTGACTTTTGGAAGCGTCAGTGCATGGAATGCGAATTTTGTTAAACACATACAGCACTCAGGTGTTTTGTAAGTGAGTTCTTGGAGTGGCACGTTTTGCAGCATCGCCCCTACCAACGTTTTTACGCCATAGAAAATATGAAGCTTGAGTGCCTAATGAGACAAACATTGAAAACGGCCGCGGGGATACCTCACTACGCATCTGCCGAAGAATCTAATAAGATGGGTATTCATAATACTCAGAGGACTGTTCTGTGCCTTTCTTACAAGACAGTCGACGCTACTCACTAAAAGTACAGCACGCAGAAGTATCCTGGCCATACTAGACGAAAACCTAGAACAATGGAAACATGGACCACAAGATCTACCCGAAACAGTCGGGAAACGGGTCACCAATAAATCCTTTCCCAAAAATAAGCATCCCATACACTACAAAGGTAGGAGAACGGCTAGTGCTCTCACTCTCCTGAGGGCATTTAAACAGCAAGCGGGTGTCTCAAAGCGGTAAAATATACAGGCTCGAACAGAGCATTCGCAGTGGTGGGGATTAAGGGTCGCACGTCGCTGTCATATCCGCAATAGGTGAGGAGGCGGCCATCACTTCCACCATTACAAATTCACAGTCAGATAGTGTGTGACTTCCAAACACAATTTTCCCCGGGGTAGAGTTGCTCAATTCCTAGAGAAACATTAGAGAAACACATTAGAAAGTCTTTTCTAGATAAACATTAAATTACTTGCCACTCGTCCATTTTTGCAACCCTCGAAACAAGACGGCCCATCGGAAAACCCCATGTTTAGTAGGGTGGGCGGTGAGCCCCGCAGCGTTGTAGAGATCCCAATTATCAAAATAGCCGGATTTCATGTCGTTATTTTACCCACCACTTTCGTTTTGGATGAAGAAGGTTTCCGCCTCTACACAAGAATCTCAATATAAAGATAGAAAACCTTGAAGGACGCTTGAGCTTTGCTTTCAAGAGTAGAACGCAACAGCGTAATCGGACCGTGTTCGTATCTCCTTCTCAATCGTTAGCCTGGCTTCGCTTTTCGGATGACACCTAAACCGTGCCGCAAGGAAAGCAAAAGTGAGGACGCGCGCAATCTCCCATCTTCACGCATGGGGCGCGACAGAACATGGAAAGCGCACCCGCGGGCCCTTTGCGCCATCTCGCGGGTTTTCTGTCAAGCCGCTGAAGAACGTTCGAGAGGTGCGTACCACCAACGCTAAATGGTGTGTATAAATAGCTCGCCGTTTTTATAGGAATTGATGTATGTGGGGTGGCCGAGCGGCTTAACGCATTGCGCCACCCCGCATACATCCTCCACTGCGACGCCGCCAACACCGGAATTTCTGCGAAACGAGCTCTTTAACGCTATCGCGTTGGAATAGCCTGAACAAGGCTCCAAACACACTCCTTCCATAATCATGTAGTTTTCTCTGATATGCTTCATTCGCAATTTTCTGCCGCATGTATACTACGCTCTTAGGGAGCTACCCGCAACGATATACTTCGCGGTTGGAAGAAAGACCATTACCTCTAGAATTAAGAGAAATACTTCCTCCAGCCGCTTAGAAGACCCTGCGGCGCCAATCGGACGTGGAAATGCAAGACCGAATCCTCGCCTATGTGGTCGCCAGTAGGCTTTACCTGATGGTGATCTACTAGGGCACTGCACAATGGCCCTACACAACTAGAGGTCTAAATAAAGGCATCCTCTCTCGCTTTCCAGCATCACAAGACGTAGCAAGACAAAATGTTGAGGCGCCCTATAAGTCCAAGCTGATGGTGCGGCTGATTGAAAACAAAGCGCCATCTAGTATTAAATGCGAAGCATTTCTTAGCGAAAGAAGTGCACTTTGACCGTTTCTATCCATCGCTCTATATCGCCGCTACGTCTGGACGCTTTCGTTGTTAGCTCCTTAGTTTCGTGCAAGCCAATTTTGGCATAGGAGGGGATGAGTGTACGTCGAATATCATTCACAGGTAATAATATGAATAACTTAACTAGCCTGTCACGTGCGTCATGAGACCCTTTACACGAGTCACATTAGGCACATCCCCGCAAATACGGCCCGTGTTTTGCGGGTATGCGCCACTGGCGATTGACACTATATGAACCCATGGAAAGCAAGAAAAGACTTTGGTAATACGATGTTAAGGAGTCCGTGTTGCAAAAAATCTGGCATGGTCGTCGAAGGCGTTGCCGATGAGTGAAAAATCTCGATGAAAGCCAAGAATACAAATCACGGCTCGAGCCGCGATCAAACCCTGGCATTCTGTATGAGCTGCGCCCGTGCTTCATACTGTTTATGAAAAAAGTGAAAGCCCGCTGTTCACCAACCATACACTGTAAACCATACTACACCCATATAGGTGTTTTTTGGCGTCTGTAAGTCACACCCATACTTCCCACGGAAAAGGTGTGACAAGCATGATTACACCCTTCTCGTGGGCACACTTCACAAACTTAAACCCTTTATGCATCAATTTTCAGGGGTGTAATATGAAAACTACACCCTTATGGCATTAGTGGAATTTGGTGTTTACGCAAACATACGCCCTAACACCTTTTCAAAAATACATAATAATTGTTGGGGTCTAACGTCCCAAAACCACGATATGATTATGAGAGACCCCGTAGTGGAGGACTCCAGAAATGTCGACCACCTGGGGTTCTTTAGCGTGCACATAAACCTAAGTACACGTTCCTCAAGAATTTTAGCCTCCATCGAAAATGCGGCCCCCGCGGCCGGGATTCGATCCCGCGACCTGCGGGTCAGCAGTCGAGCACCATAACTACTAGGCTAACGTGGCGGGTAGCTTTCAAAAGTATAAATAAAGCGGTGCATCACGAAAGGATGCGGTATATACCTAACACCCGCAGCGCAGATGGCAGCAGCTCCCCGCGGCATTGAATCACGACGTAACTAGGCGTGCGCATGCGTGTGCCCGCAATACCACGTGGTTAAGGAGAAACGTTTCTCCTCTGGCGCTTGCCGCAAGAGGGCGCGACAGCTAAAGCGTCCGCAAAGGAGAGAACTGCTGCTCTGAAGGAGCAACGCAACCCGTCGCTCCATTCTGCTCCCTTTTTTTTTGAGTGCACCACCCACTCTGGTAAAATACGAAATGCAACTGTGCTTATTTCGTGCGTGCATGCTATATCGTAAAATGTTGTAGCAGTGGATGTGTGCGCACAACGAGCAGAATCGAGAGAAAAAAACCGAAATGTAGCTGCTCGCAGCTGTAAATGTAACTGAGGCTTAACAGCTTAAAACATTCGACAGGGTAACGTAGCGAAACTTCGTCACAAAAATGGATAGGTGTAAAATTCCAAGAAACGTCCCCACACCCTACCAGTTATTAGGGTGTTAGGTTTGAACATATGCCCTTCATGCGCACTTATTTCAAATAAGGGTGTGCAAAGGGCGTTTTTGTCGTATTTGCAGCCTCTGAAAAAAAATGTCAGAAATAAGGGTGTACCATGGGTGTTTCAGTGATTGAAACACCCTTATGGATGCGAAAAGGTTTACAGTGTAGGAACTGAGAAACATTGATACGCCTGTGTTTCCCGTGTGTTTATCTGCTATTTCGTGTTCTTATCTTAAGTTTATTTGGACGTTTGTGCTTTTGTCTGTTATTTTTGTGTGATTATGTGATATTTTCTATCCTTTTATGTTTTTTTCTTGTGATTATCTTACTTGTTTTGCAATTACCTATTTTTTGTCGTATGATCGCCTTTCTACGGTTTCATGCTGTATGCTGATCCGAACGGGGTGCGTCCAACTCCCTGCGCTGGCGTTTCTTTCTCCGCTTCTCTCTTCCATAGATCCGTGTCTAGCTCCCGACGCTTGCATTTTGCTATCGCTCTGCTTGCTCGGACAGACGAAATAGCCCTTTGGCGACGCTGGCGTTCTAAACGTGCCGCCAGCTCGGCTTATGTGCATCATACGTGGGACCTGAGTGACGCCAACGTGAACTATGAGACCACGACAGGGCGTTTTCTTAAACTGATCCGCAGTGAAAAGACCATTTAGAAGCGCCACGTCGGGGCAACGCCAATTCAGTTGCAGCGTCGGCTTTCACCATAATGCACTAAACATTGGGTGTACAGTGAAATGGGCTAGTTGGTGCTTGTGCGTTGTGTGACAACGCTGCAACAACGAGGAAAAAGCTAAAGCACACACACGACGGGGCACAGCTCTCACTATAAACTGATGTTTTTTTAATTCAAGAAACGTGTTAATATAGACAAGATCCCCGGCGAGCAAGTTTGGTCTTCGCTTTATTAACGCGTTTCTTGAATAAAAAGATCTGTTGACAGTCAGCGCCGTGTCCCGCCGTGTGTGCGCCTCTGCTTTTTTCTTGTTCTTGTAGCACTGTAAAAGAATGTACGAAACATTGGTTTTACGCCCCAAAACCACGATATAATTATCACGGACGCCATATTGGAGGGTTGCGGAAATTTTGGGCACCTAGGCTTCTTTCCCGTGCAGCTAAATCAAAGTACACCTTCACTGAAATGCGGTCACCGCTGCCGGGATTTGATACACGACCTCGTGGTCCGCACTCGAGCACCATAACGGCTAGAACACGGCGGAGGGTCCTATAAGCGTTAGGATGCTAAGACTCCTTCAGAAGAGTAACATAAAAACGCCTCTTGGTCCCATACATTGTGGGAATCGATTTCATGCGAAGCAGTCGGCGAGAAGCAGCCTGCGCAAGATTTCTGTTTCTGAGTGAAGCGATGCGAGGTGGATCGACATTGATTCCGAGAGCTGTAGTGAAGCGTTGCTGGAATAAGCCGATGACCATATTTAAGATATGCATATCATCGAACCGTTGATTTCATTTAGTTGTGATAATACTAACTTCATCTTAACGTGATGCTGACGTTACGTCGGACCATCAGCTACCCTTACACGCCAGTGTAGTGGACGCGTCTGGCGAGCATATGCGCATAGCTACTAAATTTAAACAAAAAAGGCGATCCACTTTGTAACGCTTTACTCGAAGCGAGAAATCCTGCAAAGGCTGCTTGCTACTCGCCGACTGCTTCGCATAAACCAATTTTCATAATGCGTGGGATCTGGCGAAATTTTGATGTTAGCTTTAAAAATGAATCTTCTTAAGAAAATTCGTTGCTGGGCTAGTTGGTTCATAATATTGAATATTGGATAGCGCGTATTCGAACAGGACAAAGAAGGAACACAGACGCACAGGACAAGCGCTACTCGCAGGTAAGCCTTATTCCGAAACGCTTCCCTACGGCCGCGTTACCATGCGTAGGGGCACTTCACATTAGAGTCACAAAACCATCATCAAGATCGGAAGATTAAGACAACGACAAATCATAACCATCTTTCTAAGAACTGTTTTTCTTTAGTGCGCAGCACATCAGACGTGTCACTGATACAGGTGCTCTATTTCTTTATAATAATTGCTGTATTTCTTTCCTTGTTGTGCTGCGCAGTAAAGAAAAACGTTTCCTAAAAAGATGGTTATGAATCATAGCCATCTTTCTATGAACCGTTGTTCTTTTCTGAGCAGCACAGCAATGAAAGAAAGAGATCAATTATTGTATAACCATCTTTGTAAGAACCTTCTTTCTTTGCTGTGCAGCACAAGGAAAGAAAGAGCAATTATTAGAAAGAATGAGAGGATCTGTATCAGTTACACGTCTGATGTGCGGCGCACCAAAAAAAAAAGAACAGTTATTAGAAAGATGGATATGATCTGTATTTGTCTTGATCTTCTTGTCTTGATGATCGTTGTGTGACTCCAACGTGCACTGCAGCTGCGTGTGCTAACGCGGATGTAGGGAAAATTTCGGAATAAAGCTTAGCTGCTACTAGCACTTGTCCTGGGCATTTGTGTTCCTTCTTTGTCCTGTTCCAATTCGGGCTGTCCAGCATTCGAGAGTCTCCGTAGCATTCTAACGTATATTGCACTGCAAAAATGCCCACTTATAATCTATCATTTTAGAAGCCCACAATATATTAGCTTCTGAAATGTAAGTATTCGCTTGAAGCTAAGCAGAAACTACCAGTGAAGTGTAATATAGTTCTAACATATGTGAATGCTTTCATTTGGAGGGTATTATTAATCGCTTGTGCTCGTTTCATGCTTATTGCTTCAGTGTTTTATGTGCATTGCCAAGAAATCACGAATTATATCATGCCTTTTTCTCGACCTATTTGCTGCAATCCCCTCGAGCCACCTCGGACAGCAAGCAGGATACATTGTGGATACTAAATATGAGGCCGCTGAGCATCCAGATCACAAACACGAAAGCGAATGATGTTTTTCCAAAGAAAAGGATGTTGACAGCAGTTGCAACTGAATATTCGTAGAATATATTTGGTAAAAGAGAATGATTTTATTCAATCGATATATTAGCCTGGTGGATTGTCTTTATTGTTTACGCTGCGGACGTACATTTTGTCACCGAGAAATGTGGCCCCTACTTTAAATCATACGGACGTTGAGTTGAGCTCTTGACCGTCTGCTGTACCGGCGGTAGACCGATGCAAATTGATATGCGTAGTGCACAGTACTTAGCAAAACGCCAGGACGCAGCTGTGGTCTAACCTCTGACGTAGCCAGGGGGAGCGTTGGGGGTGGGGGTGGGCCTATGTGATATATGTCGATCTAAAAAATAACGCAGCTAGCACACTTGTACTATTTTCCTCCCTCGTATATCTCGACATCACGATGGCTGTGGCGGTTTTGTGTTTTGGCTGCATCATTCAGTTCTCAGAGGTCTTCAGCACAGCTAGCGATGTTTGCAAGCGACGGTCACGTACTATGCCATCATACCCAGGCCACCCACGAATGTGACGTTGCAGCAGGAGGACGCAGCAGGTCGGCAGAACACCAGGTCAATGCAGCAAACAGTCCACTGGCTACACAGCCACTGGCTTCTCGAACACATCGTCCATGTGGTTGGCAGGCACGTAGCTCCTGGTACCAGTCACTAATGACTGCGCTAGGCCACTATGACAAAAGACTGCTGGCTCGCAGGGCGAGCACTACCCCGAACGGGATCTCTGGCACCGGGTCCGCCCGGCATTAGGAAGCCTAGTAGTCATTGTAAGGTTTGATTTCTCAACAGTAGCACATACCCCCTCTGGAGGATTGGCCAAGATTTCGTGTCTTAACATTTAGATCATAATTTGAAGGATGCATAATAATTAAAAAGTAAAATAAAAGATAAATAATCGATGATATATCAAATAAATACTGCAATTACTGTGCGATCTGCAAGCAGAGCAGACAGCTGTGCTGGCGTGACGAGAAATGTTTGAATATATATGTTAAATTTTAGCATACCCTTTTATTACTGTAGGAATATTTGTTAGAGATTAAAATAGTATACGCCTAGTATCTTCAATTATGTTTCAAGCTGCATGAGAGACATCTCTGTGGCAATATCCAAAATGGAAGCACCGAAGTTTAGTTTCATTTCTGCAATTAAGTTTAAGCATCTCTTTGAAAGTGGAATAATGAGAAGCATTTTCCATGGTAATGTATACCTGCGACGTGACAAAAATAATATCCAATGGTTTCTATTTCTTCGCAGTATTGACAGAGAGGCGTATCTCCAACCAGCGCTGTGCAAATATAGGTTTAATGGGGGAGGGGGGAGTGAAATCTGTTGATCGTATCTAATGATTCGAAAGAAACTATAGGCGCCGATATTTCGTCCCTTTTGTTACTGCTTCCATAGTATCTGTACAAATGGTTCATTTTTTTATGTCTGATCACTGTTATATGTTCCACTACAGGAACTACCGTAATTATTGAGGCATTCAGCGAGGCTCGCGCTAAGGAATGGGCCATTTCATTTAATTGTAATGCACTGTGACCTGGAGCCCACAATAACTTGAGGAGCTTCAGCTAAGGCCATGCTAATGTGCGGAACGGCTTTAGGACCATTGAGTGAGTACTCTGAACCTGTAAGAGCTGTAAATACTGAAAGGGAATTTGTCGTTATACCCCCAATAATTTCATTCGAAGGCAGTTTTTGCAGCTGTAAAACAATAGACACGAGCTCAGCTTCAAAAACAGGAGTGAAATCTGGCAGCGTCACAAAGAATGAACAGCCAAGCAATTTCGAGGTAATTTCTGTTAGTTAGCTTCCATTTTGTCTTTACCGTTCGATCGCAAGCTCCACACGCATCCTCCTTGCTGTCTTGTGGTGGCATGGTCTTCACACACGATTAGCATCACAGACTCTAATGTTCTCATGATGATGTTGCTGTGTAAGCAAGTACCCTGCTGTATTGTAACTGCTAGGAGTTATCATACTTGATTTTGTACAACTATCTATGAGGATACTACAATTGCTAGTATTCACATTATGTCACGGGGAGAAAGTAAGCCCTCATATATACCTAATGCTTTGCCAAGCGGAGTGGCCATAACTCGATATTTTCGAACGCTGATGTGCACCTCTACCTGGAAGCATAGGTCGCTGTACGCAATATATATGTTAGTTTTTCAAATGATTTTATTGATGCAGCGTCGATAAAAGGGCTATAAATGAATTAATTGTCAAGATAATAGGAGATATTCATAATACGCATTGCGTCGGCAACACTGGGTGCCTCCGCCATTTTCTTTTGGGCACAGTCGCAGCATCATCTGCTAGCGCTTCATTAGGAAAAGTCAGGAAGAGACTCATTGTCAGTCGCTGCTAAAACTTTCAGGCCAAGAAAATGCAGCTATTTTCTTCGACATTGAACGATGAGTGTTCAGGGCATCTTACTGTGCTACTGCAAATCGGAGAGAGCACAATATCGGAGAACGTAATACCGTACGGTAGATGCAAATGGCCTACCACTTCTCCACCTAAATGTATGCCGAATCTATTGCGACGTGCACTTCGGATTTCAGGAAAGCGTCCGAAGAAATAGTTCATTGCCGAAAAGATTCGAGTGGCGAGTTTTTATAATAAGGTCGCATTGCAAAGTAGTCGCTGCTGTTATTTGCCATTGCAATTATAAACGTGCGTCAGATACCGAAACCGCCCGCCTCGATGGTACAGTGGTTACGTTGCTCGGCTGCTGGCCTGATAGCCGCAGTTTCGATTCTGGCTGACGCGATGGTATTTCGGTGGAGACGAAACGGTAGATGGCTCTGCACTGTGGTACATCAGTGCACGTTAAAGAACACCAGATGGTCGAAATTTTCGGAGCCCCCCCAATACTACGTATAGTAGTTTGGAATCTAAAAGCTCTGGTATTATTAATATTAGATATAGGAACCGCGTTGCTTCGGCACTATCTGTACAGCGCTGTTCTCCTTTAGTCCAGTCGCTTACTTTGTCACTGGCTTCTCAGTGTCTTTCGAAAGTGCGCGCTTCATCTGCTTTCGGAGGAAGCGAGGCGTCTATATGTGAGCGGTGTTCCTAAAGGAAAGCTGATCGAGCGTGTGAACTTTGTACGATCGATTAAAAAGTCAAGGTGTCACTGCAAGGGTGGAGAATGAATGTGATAGCAACTAATTGTAATACTATACGAAGTGAGTGCTGGCAGCTCACACTTTTGGGTCCAATCTCGCGTAACTCTACAAAACGCTGGTGTAAGAGATTACGGCCGCTCCAGGGAGAGATGCTCTTTCAGCACAGTTTCTACGCGCTGAGAGCGCAGCACGTAGAAGGGTATACGAGCTGCCCGCTGGTGGTTGCCGAGATAGCGCGCGCGCCAGCGATCCGACAGCGCCATTAGAATCAAAGTTCAAGTTGTTGCTCGGGCGACCCCTGGTCGCGTCTTTTCATGCTCGTTCAAGACGGGCGGGGTGTTTCCACTCTGCTTCGATGGCCGGCCTCCCAAGCAGGGGGATGTTCTCGCATGCGCCCTCCGAGCAACATAGATGGGCCGGCTCATTTGATCTCTGCTTCAGCCGCGTTCGCCATCACCGCTTGCTCGCTTTTACCCGCGGTAGAACATACGATCCGCGAGGGGATGTTATCAATTGGGACTTTATACGGCACATGACGGCGACGGCAAAAACCCGTTGAGAATGTCCATATAATTGCTATCGCACTAAAACTGCGCTATAGTTTCAGGGACAAAGGAGAAGTGAGGAAGCACAGTTTAAGTAGATACGACAAGCGAATGTTGGTTTTGCATTTAATCATGCAAAACCAACTTAGCCCGACACGTCCCTTTGTGAACTTTACACGAGTCCGGCCCGAGTTCTATTCTCTGGTTTTCACTGCACACGCATTTATAATACGTTGTGAACATAATATATCGCGTGGATTTAGTATTGTCGTGCTTTCAGAATCCACTTTTGAGAATTTTTCAATTCATTTTCGTTTATGTACTGCGCATTCATTCAGGTTTAGGGATCTTTGTTTGCTTAGCGATGAGCTCATATAAGGAAGATATCACTCTCGCGTTTAGGAGTTCACACCGCAAGCTGCGTATCAAGCCCGGTCTTCTTGTTTAATTATCGTTATTTCTCAATTGGCATTGCGCTTTAGGTTGGTCGGTCTTTTCGGCGAGCAGTTTCCCGCTGCTTCTTCTTTTTTATTCCAGTATATTAATTGGTTGGGGCTCAGACACACCTGATCATATGCCATGCTTCCAATTTTAACCTGATTCCTACCACTCCCTTTCCATTCCAGCGAAGTTGCCAGTATGTAGAGCACCGAAACGTGTATAAAGCAAGGCTTATGACCGTGTAGGCGTCGCGACTGCTGTCAAAAGAAGAAGCAGTGCATGAGACGAAACTTGGTATCGTGCAATCTGAAGGCAAACAAATATACGAAGAGCGCCTTCGCAGGACTACCTCTCGAAATCACCGTAGTAGAGAAGGACCCACATCAGCTGAGAATCGCAGTGAAGAACAAGGAAGTTATTCCAGCAAGTAGCTACAAAGCTGGGTAAAAAAAATGGGGCAGCTACGCACCAGTGGTAGGAAGACTGTGGAACCAGCGGAGCAGGTGGTCTTGCTCTGCTCCTTTCTCTCCTCCTCGCCATAACTTTCCTTTCCTATTCCCTTGATATGCTATATTATGTATATGAATATGCTATGTTTCTTTTATCTCCTTTTTCTTTCTGTTTTTATGTCTCTCTTTCTCTCTCACTCTGTTTCTCTTTCTTTTTGTCTTTCATTCTTCCTATCTTTCTTTCTCTCTATCTTCTTGTTCTCTCGCCCTTAGCAACGCAATCACATGGTTCCCATAAATGCATGTTCTGCTACCATGCCGGGATAACCGAGTGGCTACAATACGCGCCTTCGCACCATGGCCACCTGGGTTCGATTCAAACCTCAGCAAGAAGTTTAATTTCCTTTTATTTATTTACTTATACATTTTCTTCCTCCTCGGCACTTTTCCTCTACTATTTCTTTCCTTCCACCGTTCAACTTCGCCGAGCAGCGCTCTCGCTTAAGGCTCGCCTCCCTCCTCCTTCCCGGATCCTTGCCTCAGCGCTCCTCATTTTACTAGGAGAGTTGTGTCTATAGCGCAACAGGTGTGGCATCTTTTCGACAAGAATACATACGCCTCCATAGAAGACAAATAAAGTTGGCATAGGCCAACTAGGATTTGGCAGTGGAACAACCAAATTTTGGGGTCGACATGGAGGCCAGCTTGCGGGAGAAAGGCGTCATTTTTCGGCCAGCGTGCACGTGCGAGCGTCTCAGTCAGCGCTTTCTGGTACTCGACGAACATCGCAGCCCCACGTCGAAGCAGAGATCTTCCTGGTGGAAGTGCTGGCTGCACGAGCGTGTTGTAGCCGCCGGCTCTTTACTAAGTTTCACAGTCCAAGCTTCACGGAGCTTGTTATCCTGCGGACACATCTGAACGCTGACACCGGGCGCGATTACGAATGTCCATCGATGTGGCACCGAGCACTGGCCTACCATGTAAGACACCTTAAATGAGAGCAAATTCATATTGTTGTGCTTTCAAGTGTTGTCAAGCACCCGGGAGAAACTGGGAAACCTCCCCACTTAATCAGAATCGCAGTGCAGGTGGCATTCGAAAGTTTCGTTTTCAGCGGACATTGGTATTCCCGAAGCAGAGGACGCTGCCACGTGATCCTGCGAACCACGTCATTCCGACGGTGGCGCCAGCTTTTCGAGTGGTGGGCCTCACGCTCAATAGTAGGCATAATTGGCCTGTCAGTTTTCTAACCCTCTTAGCAGGTAAGGTGTCGCTGCGCCGAACTCAAGGATAGAGGTTCGGTTCGCGGTCACGTCATCCGCTTTTGAATGCGGCGAAATGCAAGAACACCCGTGTATTTGGACTTAGGTGTATTTTTAAGGCGTTCGAAATCAATGCGGAGTTCCCCTTCCCTCACCTCGATGGCATTCCTCATGCACTATCTATCTATCTATCTATCTATCTATCTATCTATCTATCTATCTATCTATCTATCTATCTATCTATCTATCTATCTATCTATCTATCTATCTATCTATCTATCTATCTATCTATCTATCTATCTATCTATCTATCTATCTATCTATTCTGCCTACGTCTGGGCCCTTTCTTGGTCGTCTCATTAAATTGGTATCTACCAAAAGTGGTATAGAAGGGCATGATTGTATGACAAGCATGATTAAGAGGTTATTAGTAAAGTGACATGCCTGTCGCGTACGTTGTGAAACACTTTCTCCCAGACACGTGTCAGCCCAGGAACGGCGAGAATAGACTTGGTAAATCTTGACGCGAGAGCGTTAAGGAGCACGTGTCGCAGAAAATATGCTGCCGGCATCCGCAGCGTTTCGGGTGAGCGAAAATTCCCGATGAACGCCAAGAAGAACAATCATTGTTCGGACGGACGGTAAAAACTTTATTCTGGAAAACACCTGCGACGTCACCCGCCCGGGCTCACGCCGCACAGGAATTATGGACGCTGAGGCATAGACTTTGCTCCGCTGCTAGGGCCGCTGGATTGTCCGCATTTGAATGCGTAGACCTGAGCTGCTCAGAGCGCTTAGCCATCGCTCCACGAGAAGGTCTGGTCCTATGTTGTCCTCTCTGTATATTGCTCTGATCTCTGTGAATTTCCATAAGATTTGTGCCATGTCTGCGTGTTCGTGCTTGCAGAGCTTGCAGTTCTCTTCTAGGTATTGTTTCGAATTTACTCTTAAGTGTAGTGGTTTTCGGAAAATTTGGTGTTCCCGAAGCACCGAACTCGTAACGCTTGGCTCAAAGGAAAATAAAGAAAAGCACGAAAGAAAGTTAAAAAGTCCGGCACAGTCTGCTGCTCAATGACTGATCCGCATGAAATTGATCCCCTCAGTGCGTTGCATATGCCGGAATATTTATCAAGGCGCTCCACAAAGAAACGAGGCTATGTAACTTGAGTCGTGTATAGAACACTCTCCATGTGTCACGCAATGCGGGTGTTCTTTATACCGCTCTTTACTTTCTTTAGAGCCTTCAAATTTCTTTCCGCGCTGAGGAAGTATTTAAAAACAGCTTTTGTGGTACCTCAGAGTGGGGATGTATCGCTATCTGTATCTATGATTACCTTACTTCCGTTAACATACTCAAGATTGCATAAGACTATTTTGTTACGTGTAGTTTATTTTTTTACTGAAAATTGTTATCGATGAAAACATCGTAGTTTGTCCCCGTCTCTATCTAACTCTCCTAAGCGCTCTATGGTGAAATTAAAAACTTGGAGGATGCTTGAACCTCGCCTTCAAGAGTAGAATGCGGTAGCGTAATCGGACGCCGTGCCTTTTGAATTGCTAGCCTGGCTTCGGTTCTCGGTGCACGCCTCAGCCGTAGCGTAAGAAAACGAGCGAATATGCGCGTAACATTGTCCGTTTCAAACTATCCTAGGATGCCTATTCAAGTACAATTGTTAAGTGCCCACTACGCCATAATTCTTCCTTTTGCGAATCAGCGAAGGGCCCACTACACATCCGTAAGGCAAAACGCGAACCTACGCAGCTGCTCACTTTGTAGATGGTTTTGCTGCTGCTGATGATAAAATATGTTTGAGCGCTTTGTAATGGGTGGGCCTTTAAAACACCCACTCGTTGCGCAGTCCACATGCTTTGACGCCTGCTGGGATTCTACGCTTCTGCCACGCAATATAACATGCGTTAAGGGGACTCCTTCCACTACATAATATTCCTATAGTGTTTTTTTCCGACGCAGTTTCAAGAAATGGCATGGATCTATGCTAGAACACCTGCTTGCTACGCAGACGGCCTGGGTTCAATTCTTACTCAAACCCTAAGCTTTTGGATGCCAAGCATCTTATGGCGGAGTTCAATCCGGTGGTGGTGGTGGTGGTGTGCGGCGTGACCATTCTTATTGCGCATGCGCAAACCCTCTCCACACACCTCCTCTCTACTCCCCCACTCCCTATCTCCACTCCCCCGTCCCCCCTCTCCACTCCCCCTGTTGCGCCCCTCATTCTTTTCTGCGCAACGCCGTGATTAGCGCCAGCGCACGCGCGTCCCCTCCCCCTCTCGCGCGCCTGTCGACCGCGTTCCCCGCTCGCCCTGTGAGAATTAACGGCCAGGCTAGAGGGAAGACACGACGCGCTTAGCGTTCCTCTTCGCGTTCCATGACGCGAGGTCACTAGCATGCCCAACGAACGCCAACGGACGCAATCGAGCGAGTGCTCCGGCTTCGCATCGCCTCATGGTCCCCTTTAGCGGGAGATGCTGTAATTTTTTTGTCATTTCTTTTATTTGGATCTTTCTCGATTTTTCGGTTACGGACAAGATGATCATTTTTCGCTCACAACCGAAGACGCCGACACCGACACCGGAAATTCTGCGAAACGAGATCTTTAACGCTATTGTGTTAAAAAAATATCATACAGAAGACGTCACTAGAAACAACCACATTTTTATGAAATACTGCATTATGTTCAGCTCTATGGGTGATTTACTTCGTTTTTGTGATGTATTGATTTCATATTCAACGATACTTTTCTGACAAGCCGCCATCGCTATATGTTATTACTGTGGTCACCACCTCTGTTATGCATAGAGGTCAGATCATATGCTGTTCTTAAGTAATGAAATTAACATATTGGTTCTCATTGGTGCTCATAATGTAGCAGTTTTGTAGTCAGGCTCAAAGGACTGCACTCCATCAGGATGATATATCAACCTGTGTCTATTCTACGTATTGACATTGACATATTGTAAATGTTTGCTAACGCTTCTAGAATGTTTACATTGTGCACATGAAGGAGACAAATAAGATGGAGCATGATGCTGGCACTCACGACAAATTTAGGGGTTCAGTGCACCATGAAGAACAATTATAGGCGACGTGTACATATTCGTTTTGCCCTTACCAGCTGCTTGCACTGCATGACGTCCAAATAAGAACTGCTTTACTGTCATGATCCTTTCGGTATTGTTGAAGCGTACAATGAAAGTAATATAATAAATATAACACGAGGTACATGTCCTGTGCATTGTCATGCAGTCCTTGTAAGAATAAGGGAAATGACAATTATTTATAGACGTTCACACTTCAGTGCCTTTATTTCATTTGCAAGTTTCTGTTGGACGCGGCTATTCGGAAGCATATTTACTAGGACGGTGTGCTCATATTTCGAAGATGAAACGAGAAAGGGAGAAAGATCTGGAAACACTTTTTAGAAATTACAATAAAATGTAAGATGAGAGCACGCTGAGCCAGCCGGCAGTGGCTTCTCTCAGACATTTCATTGCTGGGCATGTCCATGAGTTTTACACCATGTCCACGAGTTGTGGCGATGTGGGTATGTTGGTGTATATTGACTGACGTTGGCTACCACTGGTTAGGACTAAAACACACTGCACACAAAAGTGTACCCAGTGTCCCTTATTCGTGTCGTCATCTTTACAGGCGCTAATCACCGTCATTGAGGATGCCAAGCATCTCCTTTACCCGGCATAGAAAAGCCTTGAACCAATGGTATAGTGACCGTGTTTGCATGTAGTTAGCGAGCAGTGCTCTTTTAAAAAAATGCTTACAGTGAGCAGGACCTTTTTCACCGCATACGTCGACCATTATTTTTGAGACTGTATCTTCTACGTGAAAGAGTACACGTTTGCACTGGAAATACACCCAAGCAATAGCACCTGCAACGACCATGCAAGTCCTTAAGGAAGCTAAAGTTCTAGTATACTTTGACCCAGCGCACCAGCTAAACCAGAATGTGACAGGTTGTCGCGAGGCGGAGGGGAAATATTTGTGTCCTCACTGAACAGGTAACGCTCACATGTACATCGTCTTCCATGCGCACTGCTTTGACCATAAGAAGTGTCATACGCGCCAGTGTACTTGTTCGGCGAAGCAACATTTTACGACTATCATCTTCGTCGCTGATTTACAGTGTTGATCGACCATCAAATGCTGCAAAGAATATTAAGATCCAACAGGAAGGAGCGACTAACATACCTTACACGCACCTAAGAATGTACGCTCCGCCGAAGCCTAGACTACTACAGAATACTACAAAAAATACTACGCTACTATTAAAACGATACTATAAAAACACTGGATACAATGAACATGCTCAGTTGGATTCAGAGGCCAGCTTCAGCGTGCTTCGACGATGTTGGGCGTCCCAAAGACATGTTGTTACCTTCACCCAGCTGGGTAACGGTAACGGAGAGCACACCTACGGCGCTGATGCATCGCTGCTGAGAAATAGTGCTTGACGATGCATATAACAAAGCGTGGTATTCTGGACATTGTCAATTATCACCATGTTGTCAAATTCTGCCATTGGCCCACTATAATTTGTCCAGAGAGCTGCTGCGGGCGGCCTTTCTGATTGGCGTAAAATGCCACCATTCCGAAATCTGACAACATGGAGGAATTTGACAGGGTCCAGAAGGGCACCCAAATATCTGGCCGTGGAGCAGTCTTACTGCCAATTGGTGTCACCTAGCATGTGGTCCTTTACGAACTGTAAGCTGACCTTTTATATTATTATTATTATTATTATATTATTATTATTATTATTATTATTATTATTATTATTATGGAGACGTCTCCGACATAGGCCACCTAAACTGTAAATGTTAGATGGTTGGTTTGCCCAATGATCAACTTCGTATTTCCTTCAAACTCATTTCGTTGCAATACCACCTAAAAGTCTACGCATAACACGAGAACTAGCCAAACAATTCACATTTATAGGCTTTCCGTGACGTCTCTCAAATTACTTAGCACATAAATACATGAAGATGGCACTTTTTAATGAAGATGGCTCAGATTTTTTCCGGGATTCTATGCAATAATACTAATAAAAAAACGAAGGAAGAGACATGAGCGTTCACATTTATCGACACGTGGCGGATGCACCAGGTGGAAACCGTGTAAACAAAGCCTTAATTAAAGCAATGCACGTTGTTGTACCTGTGTATTCTTCGTGCGTCACAATTTTCGCATGCACCTGGAAAGAACATCAAAATAAATCAGTTGCTTATTTCAGTACAATTCCTGAAATAGTCATATAGTGCCATGTGCCTAAGATGTCATATTGTATCCCCTAATGAGTTTAATAAAAGGACCTGGAACAATAAACTACGTTTCTATCTGATGAGCGTGTTGGTAAGGAGGAATGTGATGAATAACAGAGGTGCATCGGAGCAAGCGAAACGCCGAGCTGTACACATCGGGCACCGTTAAAAAAGCACCTTGCCAGATAACTGAGGCATTATAGGCCTTTTTAAAGTTCAAAATAAAGAACTATCGATGGCACCATGAGCCACACATGCTGTCAATGAAATATTTATTTGTAATTCGCTGCTTTCAGCTCACATTGGGGAGCATCCGCGATCACAGCAGGGGAGGAATTTTGTTTGTTTTCTTTGCTGTTGTCCTGAGTAGGAACACCTGTTTTCATTAAGAGTTTGTGCGTGTCCTCTTTATCCACGAAACCACCGTGTCATCGGCTGTCACTTTTGCTCTTTGGTATGTTTATTTTCTTTTGGTGCATTTGACAAAATAAATTGTTACCCAGTTTTCAAAATGGTAATAATTCTGTATGACGCCAAATGTGAAGTGCACAATGTTTTCCTAGTTGGATGTTGCCTGTTCACCGTTTATTTTTCTGAAACGCAAAGACTTTAGTGCTTGATTGTCACTGGTGTTGCCACGTGTCGCTGTCTTATGCTCTCTCAGTGTGTGCTTTTAACATCTTATCACTTGGTGCACAAGGGCAAGGGCCTCGCAGCCTCCAATATATATACATACATACATATTTGTCCTCATTTTCTGTAGTTATGAATGTGCTTGGGGTTGTATTGCGCACTTACCGTTTAATATGTTCTCGAATTCTTCTTCACAATTCTGCATCTAGTAGAATAGTTTTAATATTATGCTGCTTGAAACTTTTGTTATGTTCTCAGTTGTACGTGATATTGTTTTCAACCAATCATTTATCGTGCAATGAACTGTGGCTGATTTCCCTTGACAGCTGCTTTTTACACGGATGACATAAAACTCGTCGTAAACGTAAACCTCACGTGAGATGTCAAGCCAAATTTATAATTAATGGGTAATAGGAGACCAGAAAGTCAAGGTTTAGTTACGAGAAGACAGCTTGGGTGTCATTAAAGTTAGTTATTTCTTATACAAGAAAAAGACGATATCAACGCATTACTTCTACCCAACCCCTCAATGTCGTGACCTTTATGATTCACAGAGTTCGGTGTACATGTTGTTCGTAAAGAATGGAAGCGAACACAATTCGCATCACGGTCCATTATTTACACTTGTGTACTCATGTTGAAAGGTCCGCATTGTATAGGCATAGTGCTTCAACAATTGTGTTTCTTCTATGAACTAACACAGTCACATTGTAAATATCGACTTCTAGAATGTATCTGCTGTGCACATAAAATATATGCTAGCACTGACGTCAAACTGATGGATTCAATGCGCCATGAAGAACAAGTTAAGACCACGTGTACATTCTGGATTTACCGCCACCAGCTGTTTGCGCTGCATGACATCCAACTACGAATTTTTTATTTTCATAATGTTGAAGGTACTGTTAGAGGTATAATTAAAATAGCATAACACCAGATACAAGGCCTGTGCATTTTCATCCGGTCCTTATATGAATAGAGGAAGCGACAAATATTTATGGAAATATTTATAAAATTTTGGCAGATGGAACGATAGTAGGAGAAAAATCAAGGAAAGCTTTTTTAGTGATTAGAATAAAATCTGACATAAGGCAACGCTGCGCCTACCAGCAGTAGCTTGCCTCATGTACTGCATCGCTGCGCATGTTCATGAGGGTGGCGACGTGGCCGTGTTGGTGCATATCGAATGACTGGTTTGCACTGGTCACGACGAGGACGCAAGAAAGACACAGTGGACATGCAGGAGTGTTTAGTGTGCCTTTCTTGAGTCGCCGCCTATAACAGCGTGAACTATTTTTTGCGGTAATCGCCGAAAAAAAATCGTCGCCACATATGCGAAAAAAAAAAGAAATCGCGCACATTGTCAGCATTCAATAAAGAGAGCTCTTCTCACTAATACGACGGGAACCCGGTAACTATACGCTTGCTTCAAGGTTTTTCTGCGTTGGACAAAGCACATGCCTATCATATTCAGTTACGGTGGTTAGCGCTGGTACAGACAACGACATAAAAAGGCACACTGGACGCACCTGTGTGTCTCTCTTGAAGCCGAAGCCGCAATGGCCCCAATTGTCGAATGCCGCAGATCAGACTGCACTGTTTCTAAAAACGATGAGTGTTCGTTTTTTTTTTGCATTTGTTAACCTACGTGGGCCATGCACGACAATATTCGGATTTTGATTGTGTCTCGCGGTCTTTATACTCTTCACGCTAAATGCACAGTCAGTGTGAAACCTTTAGAGAGCACAAGACGCAAGTAAAAGTTCAATATTCCCCCTGCTTCGGATGGCTGCCTTGTATTTATATTCCGTCCTACTCTAAAACGCGCTAAGAACATGTACTGCGCATTTCTACAAAATACAGTAAAAAAATTGCTGGGATATTGAAAGCTTTCTCAGACCTAGTGGTCGCTAAATTTTTGACGCCGACTGCACATCAATGCTAACGCAAAACGATCGGCAAAACGTTTAGTAGTGCTTCCACTGGGGCTAGTTGGTGTGGCATTGCGAAGTGAAACGCTGCGCTGCATAGATGAACTTAGACGAAAGACAGATGAACATGAAACGGACAATGTCCTTGCGCACTAACAACTTTTATTCAATCGCTTTCGCTCGTTCCTTGTCCGTTTCATGTTCATCTGTCTTTCGCCTATGTTCATCTATGCAGCGCATCGTTTCACTTCGCGATCGGCAAAACGCGCCGTTCTAGATGCTTTCTTGGCGATTTTATACACGAGTATACTAATAAATTAACTTAGTGATCGCTAATATCCTGAAAAAAAAATGAAAAATTGCGACCTGTCTTACATTTGTTCGCTCGTACTTTTAGCTATCCAACGTGCACAAGTGACGCCTTTTCATTCACGATTCCCTTCCGTTACAATCTTAACTTGAGATTTGGAGTGCGTGTGTGCGTGTCTACCGTGTTTAGATGTAGAGTTCTCCGGAATCGCTGTTGTGCTACCGCTCGCAATGTTTTTTGCGTCGCGTGCAGCAGTTTATTCATGTTTTTGGCCCGGGGGGGGGGGAGGTGTTTGTCTGCTAGGAACTAGCTCACGCGTACACATACTCTTCTAGCCGGGTTGCCGCCTGACATTATCTTTAATTTCTTAGGGTCCGTCTTTAATCCCACTTACACACTTTGCTTTTCATCTCCAGAATTTTTTTCGTGATTCGTCACCGTCATTGCTGAAAAGCGCGATATCGTCCACAAAACGCAACTAGCTAAGATATTCTCCGTTAATTCTTATTCCTAATATTTTCCGAAATATTTAAATATTTCGGGCAATATTTCCTGAAAGTTCTTTAAATATTTATAGTGAATGTGCCCTGAACAACACTGAAGAGATTGGAACTCTTCGCCTGACTCCATATTCGATCAAGACTTTCCTGCCTTTGTTGATGAATACGGTGGCTGTGGTATTGTTTGAGATGTTGGCTATGGTATCTACATATGTTTAGGTATTGCCTTATGGCATACTGATTCTGGAACTGCTGGCGTGTGCTTATATCCGTGAATAAATTTGTGTGGATCACCTTCCAAATCTGTTGCTCCTTCATTACCCAGACGTATGCGTAGTTGGTGCAGCAGGCCTTTCATCCTTTTGGTTGTGTTGGATACAATATCGACTTTCTTTCTCGTCCTTGCATGGTTCCACATTATTCTGGGTCTCAATGGCACACTAAGACCCCTGTGGAGCTGTGGTTGTAATTACGAAGTATTTTTTGAATACGGCGCCGATGGTACTCGATGAATGCCGTTGGGCCGCGAATAGGCTATTTTAGCACTGCTGACATAGAGTAGAGTAACTGCAGCAATACTGAACAACCATGGTCGGCACACAGTCTTCTCACTTTATAACGTGTGTCTGAGCATTTCTGATCAAGTTACTGTACGCATCGAGCAACTGCCGCCGGTGTCCGCAAATAACCTAGCTACGTGCAGACCACGACGGTGCAGTACTACAGTACTTAACGCACGGTAAACCACCACTGCTAAAACACCGTAATAATAGGTGTAAACCTATTAATATAGGTTTACTTATTATTATAGGTATATATATTATTATTATAGGTGTAAACCTATTAATATAGGTTTACCTATTATTATAGGTATATATATTATTATTATAGGTGTAAACCTATTATTATACGTCGGGAAGCCAGCGGCCACTTCGCTGGCTTCCCGACGTCGGCGGGGCCAACACCACGTCAGCATCGGCTAGCTTACATAGGTCCCATGACGGCTTGCCGTCATCGGCTGAATAACGGCAGGCCCATCTCGGACCGACGCTGGCTAGCCCACCTCGGCCCAAAACCGGCAAGCCCGCATCGGCCCAACGCCGGCTAGCCGACGTCGGTGAAAGTAGCGCGAGTTGATTTGCCGACGTGGGGCCAATATTGCTGCCGTCATTTGCCGACGTTGGCCGAGATCGGTCCAATGCCGGCGTGATGCCTGAGTAAAGTCGTTCTTGCATAACTGGGAAACAGAACTACTAAACACCCAAACCTCAAGAACCGAGGAATATTAGGAGAGGAAGAGAAAGGGTGACAACAATAGGGTCTGCGGCGGTGAGGCAGACGTGGAGCGTAATGTGTGATAAGTTGATTAGCGCGACTGCTAATCAGTGCTTAGCTGTACTCCTAACTGTTCGCAAAAGCCAGGTTGGCCTCTACTTCTCTGAATACAGCTCCTGCATTTCTGTGCCTGTACTGCAAACTTTATGAGATGCGCCCGTATATGTGGCGCCACTCTAGAATTTTTTAGTGCAAAAGCAACGTTCTGCAGTAAGATTTTGCGATAAAATCTTGCACTGAGCTTCGGGAGTGAGCTATTGGTCGCCATTGCGTCACCTTTACTGCTAGAACTTCCACAGAAAGATCGGTATTGCGTGAAGACTATGCTGCGGCTGTGGCCATGCACGCAACGCTTAGGCACACACTATTTATAACACCACATCTACACATCTTGCAGAGCATGCCGAGATTTTGCTCAAAGTGCACATGTCATCCTACAGGGATGGTTCTGCAAGTTATACAATATGCAAAAAAAAGGTCGCTTTGATCGACTACAATAGCTTATGCCAGCGAGCAAGACACAGCGAGCACGACACGCCCGCTGACTCACTTGAATTGCCAACTGGGGAGCCATACTTCCATGGAAGAGCGAAAAGAAATGCTCGATTGCATTGAGCCATTGGTAATTTGCATAGAACCGTGGAGGAGGAAACGAGGACTTTGCATTCTGATGCATAATTTATAGAATTCATTGCGGTGAGTTTGAGCATGCAAATGCGATACAAAAGTAAATAAAGTTGAAACTCGACTTGAAGTTATCACCACGCTCAAAATATTTCGTGAAATGGAGAAGTTTGTGAAATCGAGAGTCAGATTCCTGGATCCTTCAAAATATAAAACTGTAACGGAACGACACCAGAAAGCTACAGCGGCATTTTATTTACCCCTAGCATGCCTGCGTATGTGTAAAGACTGCAAGGGCAGGCCTGACATGGAACCTCTCACGCCCGGGTCATATAGTCAACGTAGACTATCATGTGAAGCTATAACAAGCTGCCGATATGCAAATACGGGGAGAAAGAATGCAGTGATTGTGCGATCAGGCAGAGTAAAGAAGATGCAAGGCTGCGATCAGTGCCACCTTTCGCATAAAGTATTAAATAATGGAAGCAACCACTGTGTTCCTGTGTGAACATTTACAGAATCAGCAAATTATCAGTACCCCTAGTGCCATTTGGTGTGTGAAGTGCTACCGGCTGTTAAGCCGTTGCTTCGTGAGAGGGCGCGGCGGGTTATTGGCTCAGCAAAATAAAGCTAGGGCCATGACTAGAATGGCTGGACACTTTAACGCGACAACGTTACAACGCACGGCCGAAGATTACCCTGTCTGTTGCAAAGTCAGAAAGAAATCGCTATTAAATGAATCCAATAAATAACTAAGGCATAATTTTCTGATGGTTTCATTTGTTTGTGCCTAACAGAGAAACGAGGCCCACGAAAAAAAAGGACTCACTTCATTTTTTACTCATTTATTTCCGGAAAAAGTTCGTTAGGTCGCGTTTAGTGCCATGATAGCTTTGTTAACTCCAGTTAATGGTAACATTGTACCCTATTGGGACGTGTTGGGGAACGCCAATTTCTTCGATAGATCAGGAAATGCTGAAAATACTTTTTGTTAGATCAATTATGATGTATAGATGTCTTTCTGATGATTTATTGTCAACAGAAAAATTCGTGAATGTCGTCAAGGTATTCTGTTACATGACTGATAAAGGCCAAAAAGGTGAAATGAGGGACGATATACTTTTTTATTCAGGGATATTTTATTGTAATATGAATCGCTTGGCAATTTCTGTATTTAGACACTTTGTTCGCCAGATGATTCCTCAGCAGGACAGGATGTAGGACAGCAGCGTGGCCACTTGCCTGCACGTAAACTTTTAACACATCCCGGGTTCTTTATTACTGCATCGCACCTAGAAGAAATGAAAATTGTATTAAGTTTGGCTTTTTTATTAACAGCTTCATGCGTGAGCTCAAATGGGTAAATACGTGTGAATAAGACAGAATAGTGAGCAAGAAGTAGAAATGCAAAACATAGGGGCCAGTACACATTAGTGGTGCGAGAACGGAGGAAAGAGTAGAGCTGCTGGTGTTTCAGTCCTCGTCACGCTCACTTCTCTTTCCCACATCTTGTTATACTAAACTATAAAAGACTATGCGATGCTTTACTATCACCCCTCCTCTTTTTGTCTCCTTCTAATCCCCACATAACTCCTCCTCACGCTCCCTTACCTTTCGCAGCCCTTGATATGCTATACTATATGTGGCTATGGTATGCTTTACACTACTGCTCCTCGTTTTCCTTCTCATCACTCTTCCCTTTCCCACTCCGTTGCTATACTATACTACACGAAGCCATACTAATCTTTGCCATCTGCGCTTCTCTTTTCCCTGCTTCTCACTATTAATCACTCCTGTTCACCCTAACTGCCCTTTCCCACTCCTTGCTATAGCATACAATAATGACTGTGCTACGCTTCACACTCTCCCTCCTCCTTTCTCTCCTCCTCATCCTCACTGGCCTTTCCCACCAGCATAACATGCATGGCTACGCTATGCTTTACTATCTCTTCTTCCTCCTCGCGCTCACATCACTCCTTACGCTAACTTCTCTTTCCCACCAACTTGCTAAATTATACTAAGTATATGTATGCTAGGTTTTACCATCTTGTCTCAATTTCCTTCTCCTCCCCTCGTATCACTCCTCCTCATCCTCACTTCCCTTTCTCACTACGTTGTTATACTGTACTCGGGGACAACGTTCTGTGGCCTTGGAGCGAATGCTACGGGGGCGGAGCTAACTGCTCTGTGTTACTGCGCTAAAGTAGTTCGCGATAAACTGTTTCAGTTTCATTTTCGGCGTGACAGACAACGCGTTGGCTAGAGTTCATTTTTTCGAATGTGCTCCGTGGTTGAGTGCGTTAAAACCACGGTCACTGAGCATGCAGGCATATTGGCGACTCTTTCCCTGCGCTTCATTTCCTTATTACCAGGGCACCAACTCAGAGCCTACGCCTTGAGCCGTAACAGTAGGCTCGCTTAGGTCGGTAAGCTCGCTAAACGAAGAATATGCGGAAACGACGGAGAGTCCCGGTTATGTCAATCTCACTTGGGCGTGCACGTTTCACACCACATGCTTCGTTTGTATTGACAACTTTTGGTTCTCAAGCTTCTTGATTATCCTATGCGCCAATTGCTGTGGCGAGATACTGGAAGAAAAAAAGACGGCAAATCCCACGAATTGTGGGAATCAATGTAATGCGAAGCAGCCAGCAAAGAGCTGCATACATCGTCTTGTATGTCATTGAGGAAAATGCGTGTCATGGTTTTCATGTTAACTCCTATTATTTATCTTCGTCACACAGTAACGTCACGCAATACCAACTTCGGGGTAGATCAAGCTAGCGAAACGGCCGCCCGCGCACCATGAGCGTGGCACGTAAGTCGTGCTGTACATGACATGTGTGTCATGACTTTCATGTTATCTCGTGTTATTTATGTTCGTCACACAGTCACGTCGACACATACCAATTTCGGTATATATAAAGCTAGCGAAACAGCCGCCAGCGCACCATGAGCGTGGCACGTAAGTCATGCTGTACATGACATGCGTGTCATGAATTGTATGTTAACTCGTGTTTTTATTTTCGTCACACAGTCACGTCGCGCAATACCAATTTCGGGGTAGATCAAGCTAGCGAAACGGCCGCCAGCGCCCCATGAGCGTGGCACGTAAGTCATGCTGTACATGACATGCGTGTCATGATTTTCATGTTAACTCATGTTATTTATGTTCATCACACAGTCATGTCGGAAGATACCAATTTTGGTGTATATCAAGCTAGCGAAACGGCCGTCAGCGCATCATGAGCGTGGCACGTAAGTCATGCTGTACATGACATGCGTGTCATGATTTTCATGTTAACTCGTGTTTTTATGTTCGCCACACAGTCACGTCGCGCAATACCAATTTCAGGGTAGATCAAGCTAGCGAAACGGCCGCCAGCGCCCCATGAGCATGGCACGTAAGTCATGCTGTACATGACATGCGTGTCATGATTTTCACGTTGACTCGTGTTATTTATGTTCGTTACACAGTCAGGTCGCAAGATACCAATTTTGATGTATATAAAGCTAGCGAAACGGCCGCCAGCGCACAATGAGCGTGTCACGTAAGTCATGCTGTAGATGACATGCGCGTCATGATTTTCATGTTAACTCGTGTGTTATTTATGTTCGTCACACAGTCACGTCACGCAATACCAATTTCGGGGTATATCAAGCTAGCGAAACGGCCGCCAGCGCACCATGAGCGTGGCTCGTAAGTCATGCTGTACATGACATGCGTGTCATGATTTTCATGTTATGACTTGTCATTTATGTTCGTCATACAGTCATGTTACGCTATACCAATTTTGGTGTACATTCGATTAACCAAGCGACCAGGAGAGCACAAAGTCGTAGGCGGCTAGATAGATAGATAGATAGATAGATAGATAGATAGATAGATAGATAGATAGATAGATAGATAGATAGATAGATAGATAGATAGATAGATAGATACGCTCAAAGTCGCAGAAGTTCGCTAAGAAATGCTTCGCATTTAAAAAGGCGCCGTAGATGAGGAGGTCATGCATGTTTTTTAAATGCGAAGCATTTCTTAGCGAACTTCTGCGACTTTGAGCATATCTATCTATCTAGCCGCCTACGACTCTGTGCTCTCCTGGTCGCTTGGTTAATCGAATGTACACCAAAATTGGTATGGCGTAACATGACTGTATGACGAACATAAATGACAAGTCATAACATGAAAATCATGACACGCATGTCATGTAGAGCATGGTTTACAGGCCACGCTCATGGTGCGCTGGCGGCCGTTTCGCTGGCTTGATATACACCAAAATTGCTATCTTGCGACGTGACTGTGTGACGAACATAAATGACACAAGTAAACATGAAAATCATGACACGCATGTCATGTACGGCATGATTTACGTCCCACGCTCATGGTGCGCTGGCGGCCGTTTCGCTAGCTTGATCTACCCCAAAATTGGTATTGTGTTACGTGACTGTGTGACGAACATAAATAGCACACGAGTTAACATGAAAATCATGACACGCATGTCATGTACAGCATGACTTTCGTGCCACGCTCATGGTGCGCTGGTGGCCGTTTCGCTAGCTTTATATGCACCAAAATTGGTATCTTGCGACGTGACTGTGTAACAAACATAAATAACACGAGTTAACATGAAAATCATGACACGCATGTCATGTACAGAATGACTTACGTGCCACGCTCATGGCTCGCTGGCGGCCGTTTCGCTAGCTTGATCTACCCCGAAATCGGTATTGCGCAACGTGACTGTGTGACGAACATAAAAACACGAGTTAACATGATAATCATGACACGCATGTCACGTACAGCATGACTTACATGCCACGCTCGTGGGGCGCTGGCGGCCGTTTCGCTAGCTTGATCTATCCCGAAATTGGTATTGCGCGACGTGACTGTGTGACGAACATAAAAAACACGAGTTAACGTGAAAATAATGACACGCATGCAATGTAGAGCATGACTTACGTGCCACGCTCATGGTGCGCTGGCGGCCGTTTCGCTAGCTTGATATACACCAAAATTGGTATCTTGCGACGTGACTGTGTGACGAACATAAATAGCACGAGTTAACATGAAAGTCATGACACACATGTCATGTATAGCATGACTTATGTACCACGCTCATGGTGCGCTGGTGGCCATTTCGCTAGCTTGATCTACCCCGAAGTTGGTATTGCGCGACGTTACCGTGTGACGAACATAAATAATAGGAGTTAACATGAAAACCATGACACGCATTTTCCTTAGTGACATACAAGAAGATGTATGCAGCTCTTTGCTGGCTGCTTCGCATTACATCGATTCCCACAATTCGTGGGATCTGCCGGTTTTTTCTGAAAGGAACTTATGCGACGCGAGTGGAGTACGCCGAAACCAAAAAAAACCCCAGAAAATCTAAAAAAAAATACTGCTGTAGGCCAAGAAAATACCGCCCACTAATCGGCCTCCGCTACAAGGGAGCCGGCGCGTCCCGGCCGCAGCTGATTTCGTTCGCTCAAACCACGGCTGAGGGCAGCATTTTCGCTGCGCACGAATGTGCTAGACACCTGGTTCTTTTTGTATTTCGCGTGCTTTCTTTGCAGCTTAGAAAAAATGGTATACGTGAGACTTTCATATTCGCAAATAATGCAATTGGAGTTTCTGAAGCCGCTCTCGAACTTTGCATGCCGCATTCCTTGCCTAAAGACAACATTGAGCAATTTAGTTAAATAATTCTAATTAACAAATTAGTTAATTACCAAACAAAAAATGTCTGTAGTGCGCAAGGTGGCTGTCAGTAATTTGGAACTGATTTCACTCGCCTGCCTCTAATATTCTATTTTGTAACCCTTGGCTAATGATAGCTGGGACACCCAGTAAATATACATATATATATATATATATATATATATATATATATATATATATATATATATATAGAAATAGAGAGAGAGAGAAAGACAGATAGATAGAGATGACATTTATGTGATCAACGAACCAGTCCATGTCAACGTGGTGCTTCTAGTGACACTTTGCCAGGCCCGTAGCCAGGGGGGGGGTGGAGTGTAGGGGCCCGGGCCCTCCCCGAAATTTCGGGGAAGTAGGTGTTTTTACCAAAAATAAATAATAAGTGTTTTTCTCGAATAGTCAAGGTTTTCAGCAAGTGGGCCCCCCCCTAAAAAAATCCTGGCTATGGGCCTGCACCCTGCGCTATGTTTTGCACAAAACAGAAGCAGGACTTAAAAAAAGAACACGCTCACCCGATAACTAGGACTTCCAGGTCGCTTGCAATGCACTGCCACATTTCACAGGGTCTTTCTAGCGTTACGTTGCCTCCGTCGTTGATAATATGGCCACGATAATAACAGTGTCCTAAACGGAATATCGAGCACAAAAAGTGCAAGGGATTCTTAACATTTTTGTGCACTTTTGATCGGTTGCAGTTAGAATTATTGATCCAAAAATAAAGCTTCTTGAAATCTCACGGGGTCTTTTATGCATTCTGCTAACACAACTCAAAGGCGAAAGCCATCCGGTGCGGATATCTTACCATGCATTTCATGTCGACGTCGAGCGTTCACTATAACTCTCACAAGTAACTCTCACTAACGTTGCTTTCACTAATTGGCTTTGACTAACTTGCTTTCACTAATTCAGTTTCACTATTTGCAATCAGTGATTATGTGAGCACTTACTTTATTTGCTATGATTATAATATGTCTGCAGAGTCATGCACTCACTCACCTTTATATGGCCTAGACACCAGTAAGCTAATTCTAGTGAAGGCCGCTGTCTATATGCTCTCCAAGTGACTAGTGCCGCTCCATCGAAGCTTTCCACAACGTCTGGAGCACCAAAGAACGTCTTCTTCATCTCCTCATTCATTGCCTTGGTAGAACGCGTTCGCAAAGACGAAGTGCGAGACAAGCGAAGGCCTTTTTAAGATATTTCAATCATGCGAATGCCGCAAGGATGAAGTGATCACGCTGCACGCACGCACGAGACGCGCTGCTAGTTATGTGGCTTTAGGACGAGGAGTAGCGCTCACTTAGACAGGGACGTAATACGCAGCCCAAGAGAAGCAGAGAGATTCTTATGTTTAAAGAACTGGGCGAGGTACGTGCGCATGCCACAAAGGCTGACCTGCAAAACTATCTAAAATCGGCACGGAGGAAAAGAAGTTCCCTTTGAGATAAACTAACAGAACGCGTGGTAACACACTGTGTGCCGAACGACTAAATGATTTCGGATTCGAATGTTTTACTAATTGCCTTTTCCTTATTCTTGACAATCACGTGAACTTAAACTCAGTTGTTGAGAGTTAACGCTCGAGTCGTGTTGCTTGCTTCTTCCCTGTACAAGTGTGGGCTATTCCAGTCACGTTACGTACAAACAAGCCCGAGATATTCTTCTCGACTTTAAGCCGAGTCCTGCGAACGCCTTTATTTCATGTTGTTGTAGTCACGCGAGTCGGAAAGACGAAGTGAACGCGGTGCTCCCGCCCATGAAGCCTCGAAGAGCAGGGGTGGCTCCAGGTTTTTAAATGCGAAGCATTTCTTAGCGAACCTCAGGCACTTTGGGCGTTTCTATCTATCTATCTATCTATCTATCTATCTATCTATCTATCTATCTATCTATCTATCTATCTATCTATCTATCTATCTATCTATCTATCTATCTATCTATCTATCTATCTATCTATCTATCTATCTATCTATCTATCTATCTATCTATCTATCTATCTATCTATCTATCTATCTATCTATCTATCTATCTATCTATCTATCTATCTATCTATCTATCTATCCGCCTACGTCTTGGCGCTCTCCTGGTCGTCTCCTTTCCTTGTAACATACCAAAATTGGCACAACAGGGGATCAGTGTATGACGAACACCATTCACTGGTCATAACATGAATAACGCAAAATACCTGTCGCGTACGTTATGAAACCCTTTCTCTCAGTCACGTGTGGCACATACCCGCATACCAGAGTTCATGTTATACGGGTATGTGCCACAGGTGATACAAAGTCTCAACCAATACAGTAAACGCGAACACACACTTATACGCAAGGAAAGTGATAATATTAATAATTGTTGGGGTTTTGTGTCTCAAAACCATATGATTATGAGAGATGCCGCAGCAAAGGGCTCCGGAAATTTTGACCATCTCGTTTTCTTTAACATGCACCGAGATCGCACAGTACACGGACGTCTAGCATTTTGCCTCCATCGAAATGCGACTACCGCGGCCGGGATCGAACCCACGACCTTCGGGTCAGCAGCCGAGCACCGTAACCGCTACATCCCCGCGGCAGACGCAAGCAAAGTGAGAACGGTGAAGACATAACACCCATGGAAGACGCTCAACTACCATGAACTTGTTCACGTGGTCCGCAACGTGGACCACGTTGGTTACGCAAAAACCGGGGTCAGTGCTTCCTACAATAAATCTGCTGAGAACAAGGCGTCTAATCATTACCAGTGACTTCAACATTGATTTATCAAGACCCAAACGCCTGGTCTTTATACTGCGTGAAAGATGGTTTGAATGTAAACAGGGCACCAAGAAACCTCGCCGCCAAGTCCAGGCCAGGATGCATCATAGATCATTTCATCGTATGAGGCATCCAGGATTTCCACCAGCTGTGCTGTACCTCGCACTTCACTACACTTAGGCCCATCGTAGCCGCGATCACAAAAGGATCCGATTAACAAGTCCGGTCCAGCTGCTGGTACTCACTGATCACGGTGATGATGACCTTGTTCAAGAACGGTCCAGAACCCCTTCTAAACATACACAAAGGTTTGTGGAACGTGCGTGCGTGTCCGGCATTACGGACAATTATAAGCATAAGAACTGTAACTGTGACTGTAACGCACGTGCAGTGCGCTGCGCGTGCCACTCCGCTGGGTGTATATCTAGGGAAACTTTCCCGAATGAAGTTTAGTTGCGAGTAACGGCTGTCCTGTGCATCTCTGTTCCTTCTTTCTCCTGTTCGGATCCACGCTATCCGGTATTGAAGATTACAAGCACTATCGTATCAGCTTACCGCGTCTGGTGTTGGTAACAGCCATGTTGGCATTGTTACGCAACAGTAAACAACCGGTTATATAATACGTATACTCTTCAACATATGAGTGTGTGCATACCACTTCCACATTTGTCTAGCGTCATTCCGTAACGTTTCGCTCACTGTGAAAAATTATGCCAGTCACCATCACGCGCATGCTTCGCATAACATCGATTCCCACGGTACGTGGGATCTGCCAAATTTTTTTACAGCGAAGTTGTCTTTGCGGATCCGGTTGTTCGCTAAAACAGGTTGCATGACTAGGACGAGAGAGGCAGCCTTGCGTAGACGGAGTATTGTGGTGCAGACGACCATACCGTTCGGTCGGCTGGGCTGCCTTTTATAAGACAGGACGGCAACAACTGTAGTGGCCGTGCGGTGTCGCACTTGTTGCTTGCGGAAGACAAGCAAGAACCGTTACATCTGCTTATCATGAACCGCCGTAAAGGACGAATCACTGCGCGCAAGCGGACGTACATGCCGCGTGGTACCTTTCTTGTACTTTTGTACACCAACACTTAATACATAGAAAGTTATAAAGTGTCTAATCGGATGTTTTAGGAACTCATATACTACTTCCTAATTGGAAAATTTTCTCCAGCTCCATTTCTTCAAAAGCTCCCAAATTAACCATGCCCAATTAAACAATAAAGCAAAACGCGAAAAATAGTGTGACTTACTCCATGCATTTAGTCGCGTCGTCATAGCCTATGTCCGCATATTTTTAAACTCTGGCTTGAGTTAGCTGGGGTGCTCTGTATATCATGTCCAGCGTGCATGAAAATAGTTCATTGCACCGATGGGGCAAACTTGGCCACGACGGGGCAAATGCTGTGCTCCCCGTTGCTTCAGATGCATGACTGGTTGTGTTTCGTTTCGCATGAATGGTTTTTCGCGTGAATGTGATCCTGTGATCTTGCGTACAGAAAAAAAAAGGTAGGAAGTGATACTAAAATTTTCGAAATATTTTGCGAATGTAAAAAGGGTGCACAATTTGCTCGTATTGCTTGGGATTTCTGAGCTTTGGAGTGCTGCCGCAGGATCTACAATGACCAGGAAAATGGGTGCTTGTGGAGATGCAGAGGACACAGAACTTATGTCATCTGTTCTTGCTTACTCCCTGCGTGGCTGCTCAGTTAAAATTTTATTAACGCGAAAGCGTTTAAAAGCTTGTTTCCTAGAAATTTAGGCGTCGGTGTCGGCGGCGCTGGCAGCGAGTGAAAAATCGCGTTTGCTGAAAATGATAAAAACAAGGGTTTCGAGCCGAAATGGACCGCGAGCCTTGTGCGGCGGGCAGCGAGGTGCTTACCACAGAGCTACGCGCTTGCTTGAAGCTACTTCGAGAGCAAAAATGAAAACATACACAGGACTGAATTATTGAGAGGAGTCGCAATAAAATTGTGCTGTGGCGTAGGGGAATCGTAGAATTGCACCAGGAGTTGCACCATGTGGGTTGCGGAATGAGTGTGTGCTTTAATGGTCCACACATTACAAAACACTCAGTCATAATTGATTAACATGATCAGTCCCATCATCAACAAAGTGTGCAGCTGCGTAGGTGCGGTATGCCTTGCAGACACGTTTGCAGCACTTCGCTAATGCTTCACAAAATGATGAATACGGCGTAGTGGACACTCCGCAACTTTACTTGCCGAAGGCATTTCAGGAAAGTTCAGCAGTTCAATGTTACGCGCACAGACGGTCCTTCCCTTGCGGTGTGGTTGAGGTGTTCTTTGGGAAGCGAGGTGTGCCAAGTGAATGAGAAGACAATGCATACGCCCCTTGATTAAGCTATCGCGTTCCACGCTTGTGGACGAAGCTCTCTCCAAGTGTTTTCTTTTTTACTTTTTCTTTAGATGTAACACAAACATTGCGCTTATTTCCCAATTTTGTGATTCTCACGTTAAGTTTCAGCCACTATTGTTGTGACATTCTGTGGTCGAAAATACTGGTGTGAAATTGTAATAGTTCAAAGTACCCCCATCAGATATAAGAGATCCTTGGAAGAGTTTGTTTTCGTGTGAACCGACGGCTCTGCTTGGAGCAGTCAACGCCAGCGTCACGTGTATTGCAGCTATTGCCCATGACCGAAGAGTGACTTCCATGACAGTGAATATATACCTGAAAAACAAAAAAAAGTTAGTTTAATTCAGTCGCAAGCCGACGGAGTAAATTTTTCTAGAAATACTAATGTCTTACTTCATGGCTGATTACTTTACATTTATACGTGATGGCAGTATTTCGTGTAATAGAAAAGCGTTTTCTCACGCGAGGAATCTAATAAAACTCGCTTCTTGATGTGTTCTTTTAATGTAGAAATACACTTAATGAGATTGCCCCGAATTCAGACATATGCTACGGCAGTGTTGAGTATGTTATGCTGCAAATAGGAATAATAATAATAATGTCCATATAATTGCTATCGCAATAAAATCTGGGGTTTTACGTCCCATAACCACGATATCATTATGAGAGACGCCGTAGTTGAGGGCTCCGGAAATTTCGACCATCTGGTGTTCCTTAACGTGCACCTAAATCTAAATACGCGGGCCTCTACCATTTCGCGTCCATCAAAACGCGACCGCCGCGGCCGGGATCATGCAAAGTGGAGTAACATGAGCGCTAAATTTTTTTGGTGACTTTGTACTGCGGCTGTCACGAAGTTTGACAATCATAATGATGATGACCGTCATCATAATCAGCCTGAGTGTGCCTGCTTCAGGTCAAGGGCCTCTCCCAGATTTCGCCAATCAAGCCGGTCCTGTGTTTGGTGCGGCCGCGTTATCTCCGAAAACTTCCTAATCTGACGTGCACACCTAACTTTATGCCTTTCCCTCACGCGCTTGCCTTGCCTTGGAATCCAGTGTCTCACTCTGAACGGACAGCGGCTACCTGTGCGCGCTACGTGCCCTGCCCATCCCCATTTCTTCTTGGTTTCTAATAAGATGTCCTTAACACCCGTTTGTTCCCTGACCAACTCTTCTTATGAGTTAAGGATACAACTAACATTTTTCTTTCCATGGCTCGCTGCGTCGTCCTCAATTTAACTTTAGCCCTCATCATAAGCTTTCAGGTTTCTGTTCCATAGGTAAGTGCCGGTAAGAGGCGGGTGTTATATATCTTTCTCTTTAAGGATAGTGGTAAACTATCATTCATGATTTGAGAATAGTTGCCAATTGTGCTCCACCCAATACCTATTCTTCCAGTTACTTCAGTCTCATGGTTCGGCTCCACGGTCACTACCTGTCGTAAGTAGGAGTATTCCTTTATCACTTCCAGTGCCTCGCTATCTATCGAAAAGCCCTGTTTTTTCGAGACTGTTGCATATTAATTTAGTTTTCTGCATGTTGATTTTCAGACCTACCGTTCGGCGTTTGTTTGTTCAATTCATTAATCATGATTTGCAGTTCGTTCCCTGAGTTATTTATCAAGGCAGTGTCATCAGTGAATCGCAGGCTACTTAAATACATTCCACTTACTCGTATCCTTAGCTGTTCCCAATCTAGGACCCTGAAAACGATAGCGTTTACTATAGATACACTAGAGAGAAGTCTGGCGCTACTGTCTATGGGAGCAGCAACTACTGTCTATGGGAGCAGCAATCATTTGAGATTTTGAACATCCGCACATGCAATTGATAAGTATTGCGTTAAAATGTAGCTTGAGGTAGAATACATACCGTGTGCCCTTTGCAGTGAGCGCTGTCAAACACGGACGTATATCGATGAGAACCTTCTTTATGCACCCGATACGAAGAGAAGTGAAAACAGCAGTCGGATAATCGGTGTAAAGCAACAAAATCTTTATGCGGGGATCACGTACACCTCGCAAGAATATATGGGAGCACCGCCGCAATATGTTCGCCTCCGCGTGTGTGCTTGAATAATATATTGATATATGCTAACCTTTCATGTAAAAACATGAAAGAAGTTATTACAGAGAGTAATTAGTAACTACGTAGACACCAGCTTCAACGAGAACTAAGAGCCATGTGCAAATAAGTAGTTAAGCGCTTTACAGGCTTCTATTTCGAGTAAAGGTGCTTTAGAGGGTGGTTGGTATAATATAACTACTCTTTCAAGACATGCATAATGAGCTCAATAAGAGAAGATGGCTGATCCCTCCATCATAGGAATCGGTATAACACGAAAGTGAAACGTGTCATCACCGAAGTAGTTGATTGTCAATTGTGCATTGGTATATGAGAGCTTGTACAATGTCTACTGTTATTTGACAGATGTATCACCACTTGATGTGGATGCGCTCACGTTAAAGCGTAGTGGCACATCTCCGTACCGACGACCAACGCCCATGATCATCATTTCACCCTTGCCTTAGCTGGAGTTCTATAGATATACGCGGACACCGCATATGGTGAATCTCGCGCCAATGTGGAATCAACAAGCACACAATAAACACTGATACTCGATATTCACTCCTTCAAAGCGTCGTGAAATGCGAAGAGAAGCGCCACACGCGTCGTGTCTTCCCTCTACCCTGGCCTTAATTCTCACAGGGCGAGCGGGGAACGTGGTGCGACAGGCATGCGAGCGTCCGAGAGCTACTTTTCGATATGAATGGATGCTGTGAGCGAGGCTTGGGCTAAAGCCACCACCTCGCGGTGTCTTAAAGCATTGACGAAATACTTCTATTGGAAACGCGGCGAATGGGATGGTCGGAGCAACAACCCGTTTTTTCTTTCGAGCCTGGTGGCACGCATGTCAACGCCCTATTATTAAGGGGACGCTCATAGCATCCATTTATCCATCCATGCAAGAGCACTGTGAGAGGAAAGTGTGAAATATAAAAGGTGTGTTCATGTAGTCTCCGTTCTGTGTTTGGCGGTAGCTCAGTGGGATAAACGACCGCCAGTCATCGTCGCGGACAGAGAGATCATGCTTTCGACTCCTGTCAGCGGAACTTTTTCTTACAGGTTTTTCTTTGCCATTTGATGGCGTTCATTTTGCTTAAGTATTTCCGGGACGGAAATACGTCATGAAAGTCTTGGTGGACCCCGGCATAAAACACTTTCGTGTAAAAAAAAAGCTAGGCAAGGAGAGAAACAAGACGAGCCCTGTTTTTTTTTGGTTTAAAACGAAAGTGTTTTATGCCGGGGTCCACCAACGTTCCAGTGACGTATTTCCGTCACGGAAAGGACGCCAAAAATGTACACGATCAGATGGCAAATAAAAACTTAAAGAAAGTATCTCCATGAATGGGAGTTCAAGCCATGACCCTCTCGGTCCGCGACAACAGATGGCGGGCATGCTATCGACTGCGCCACCGTCACACACACAGTAGGCTCTACAAAAGCGCCTTTTATATATCACACTTTCCTCTGGCAGTGCTCTTGGTCGGCGGGCTGGTGTCAGGATAGCTAGGTAGGCTAGTTAATGGTATCACATCACGATATAAAATTTTTACCGCAAATAAATTTCTTGGTCCTGCGTCGTTTATTTGCGCTCAACGTTTTCTATCATAATTGGGTGGTGTCGCCATTTGGGAGCGGCAAATTGATGTAATGAGTTATGACCGCGGCCTTCGCGATTAGCTCCTGCAAGGCGTCGTTGCTACGCGTCCGTGCCATTCAGCGCGTTTCCTATAGCAGAAGCGGAATTTTTTCACTGCCTTAACACACCGCGGGGTGGCGACCTTAGCCCAAGCCTCGGCCTCGCTCATAGCGTGCATCCATATTAGATAGCTCTGCGACGTGCGCCCACTGATCTCCACTAGGAGGAGCTGGATGGCGCATCGAGCACGCGGGCGTGAAGCCACCGGAAGCCGCCGTTTTTGTCCCGGAAAAGAGCTTTTCTCTTCTTTTTTTAAAGAAATACCTGCTTGTAGCGCAGTAAACTGTACGAATCGACCGGAAAAGTCGTCAGGGAAGACATTTCACGCGTAAGTACCTCAAAGTCGCATTACTTTTTACGCATTTTGTACGTTGCAGCACTCCGCCGTATTCGGACGGTGTCGGCACGGCGTCTGTCATCTTTCGTGTGGCGTTCGTCGGCGTCTAAAGCGACGCGTAATCGCAGAGTTTGAAAAAATAAAAAATAAAAACGATCATAACAACAGCTGCCACCCGAGAATATTTGAATTGCGCGACTGAGACGCACAGAAGACGCCTGCTTCCGGGACAAAAAGGGCACCTTCCGGTGGCTTCACAAGCGCCCGCCTCGCAGAGCGGGGATGCGCCGTCCAGTTTTTTTAATGGAGGTCAGTGCGTGCGCCTGCCTCTGTAACACAGCGTTCCCCGCTTACAGTCGCCCCCGAGAAAAATCGCGGCCGGGCTAGAGGGAAGAGACGACGCGCGTTGCGTTTCCCTGTAGTTCGGTCGTGGTGGTCTGTTTACACTTAAACATGCCGCGCAATGGTGACCTTAGTCGACGCTGTTCTGCCTGTCACACCGCTTTCTCTGATTAAACTCTCACCGTTAACTACTAGCGCTACCAGAAGGGTTTGTGTAACCGTTGATGATGGACGTTAGTCGTCGGGATGGAGATGTGCCACCAAGTGTCAAGTTGGGTGCATCCACCTTAAACGGCCCTATAGGCACCCGTCACTGACCAGAGGGCGCGATGGAGCTCTTATCGAACGCCTGAGTGTTGAGGGCACCAGCCGCCAGGGATACCAAGAAAATGAAACGCTCGCTGGACACATCGACGCGCTCAAGTGTCTCCCTTCTGGGCGCCTCTTTCAACGAACGCTTCCTACGTGCGTTCGTAATCACCTCAGGGATGTTGCCACCGCCTTCAATGCAGCACAAACGCGTTTAGAACGCGCTCTTTTCAGGCTGTGCCAAGGCAGCAGAAACGCTACAAACGCGTTTCAAACTCACTGCATTGAGGCGATGGCAAGTCACGTTCAAGTCAAGGAGCGTTTCTGAACATAGAGGATGCGGAGGATAGACACTCGATTTTGCTGCGTCCACTCGCTAGGCTGTGTTTTCTGGCGCTACCATCGTATCTCGGAAACTGCATTGCAGGGTGCCTATAGCTGCTGCCAAACACCAATATGCATTGAGCAAGCTCTCTTACATCAATGTAGAGTAAACATTCAGCTACTTCTGCAAAGACGCGTTTTACTTCCCCGTTATACCGATTCCTATAACCGAGGGATCAACCATATTTTTTCTGTTTTGTAGTTATCGCGCTAAATTGATGCCTCGAATCAGTAATTCGTAGGAAGTAGCCCTACTCTCATCTCTAATAGAGCCTGTGTCGTATGTTTCGGGCATCATCTAACTTTTTTAGTGATTATCTTACTCATTACCCTTGACCTGTGTGGCCGTTTACCGTCGCTTAAAATTTCGTTCAAATTGCCGGCAGCATTTATAGTCTATCATGCCACGTCCCTTTGGCATCACTTTCAAAGCTGCTGCCTACGTGCTACTGCTCACTGCTCCCCTCCATTCCTTCTTTGACGAAGAAAGATTCGATAACAACCATATGGCAACTATTCCCAGTAAGAACGATTTGAGTAAAAACACTGGCGTTCGGTGAAAAGTATGACACTACCGAATAAGCGGGCACTGTTAGCCGCGTTTAAACACCAGCCAGATGCCAGAACAAGGTAATGGCCTTATTAGAGAGTTTTAGTATAGCGGGAAACGCTTACGTTAGCGTTAGCGTGCGTCTCAACGCTAACGCTAAAACGGAACGCGCTGCGTGCCAGCTGGTGGTCTTTTAGTACAGCGGAAGGCATTCCCGCTAACAATAACGCAAGCACATGCGGCGCCATCTGCACATAAAAAAAGTAAATGCACTGTACAATCCACAAAAGCGCCACTAAGTCGAGCTGATCCAAATTCACCGTTGTCGCACCTCCATGTCGCGTTTGCAAAAGCGTTGAGTTCTCACGACCAGAAACGCATAGGTTTCTGTCGACATGCCGCGTTCGAGGTTAAGGTCGTCCTCGCTCGTGAAACGCACACGCATCACGCATCAGATTCATGCACTACCGCGAAAAACATGAAGGGAAACGAATCTTGACGTGTCTTGGGTTGACTTGTGGCCATATCTTGGAAAGAGGCGACTGAAGACAGCGTCGCCATCTCTGCGCGGCAACAGAAAACATGAGCAGACCTTGTAAACATATTTTGTTAAGCCTTCTGTACCGCAAATCCACTTTGTATCTCAAAAACGGAGCTATTTTATCGGCGGTACACGGTTGGCGAAGCCTCATTACTGAAATCTAAATCAAATACGAACATTATTTGGCAATGAATGAGTTTATTAATGCAGGACGACGACTAGAAAGATTCGAAGTGGACGGTTCTCGCTTCAACAAGCACCGCCATCTTGCCCTACGTATGGGATCTCTTGCGTGCGTTAGCGTTGAACGCTATATTCCAGAAATAGCGTTCGTGCGTAAGAGCTTGGGCTACGTTTACGTTCTGCTCATGCGCAGTTAGGAGCACGCAACGCTAAGTCTAAAGCTAAATCCTTGCGTTTGCTGTTTTCCGATATACTAAAACTCGCTATTGTCTCTCGATGTCCACGATGGCCTGTTTGCTGGGTAACCGTGTCTCAGAAACCTAGAGAGAGGCAGTAACGCTACAAGCCACGCGAAACCAACTATCGTCTTTCCTGTGTAAAGCCTGCGCGTAGGATCAGTTGAAATATAGATCTCGCGGTTAATGTAGCGCTTAATGTCATTGAAATCCAGCGCTAATGTCGTTTTTGTGTAGCGATTGGTGCAGCCCTAATTGCTGCGCTAAATGTAGCTGAAATCCAGCGCTAATATCGTTCTTGTGTAGTGATTGGTGTTCGAAATGCTGCGCTATGTGTAGCTCCACTACTGTGAATCCTGAGGAAGTGCGTGGTTCGGGCACCCGGAGATTCCCTTTTGTGGAGTTCACACTGCTTTGTTTACTGAACCGCCGATTACGTGAATGTTTGAGGTAAGCATGTACGGTTTCCCCGGCACACGTAAAATATTGTTAGGCAGATTCGCAAATTAGGTGTGCGACATGCGCGATTTTTTGCTGCGGTTGCTAGAATTCCTGCTTGTTAAGGCAGTTGCGATGCGTGTCGTCTGCAGTGAATTCCGTCAGGTTGTTTACCCTTTCAGATAGAGCGACGAAGGCGCCGGAGAAAAGCCGGTGTCAGGAACAACTGAGTGCTGGCGAGGCGGTGATGCGCTCTCTTGCGCAGTGCGGGTGCCAGACGTATGTTTCCAAAGAGTTTTTAGCGATTTGAAGTAAATTATTGCGATTGCTTCTTGGTTATTTCTGGTACTTATATCATTTTAGACATTTTTCGTTCATTTTAACCCGGTTTGGGCATTGCTAAGTATTGGCCCCATGATTTTGAGCGTGATCACGCCACATGAGATGTATGAATGGACGAGAAGGAGGGCCCCTAAAGTACTACGCACTTATGACAGTTGGATCATCCTTTAAAACAAGCCTATCCGCCCTTGTATGAAAGCGAAAGCCTTGAATGACTCAGGAGGGGAAAATAGTACTTGCGATCTCCGTCGTCATGGCATACTCAGTGACATGACGGTGTCAACAAGTACGTGCCACGCGTTAATAATAACTATACCATATTCAAGGGCATCGGAGTGTGTATTTAAAAAAAGCGCTACGCGTACTGAAACGGTTGTTTGCAGGTGCCCGATTGGGTGACGGGCAATGGAAAGGTGACAGATGATTGTTAGATGCAGTTGCAGTCATGCAGACACTGCGGAATCAGGATATCGCCGAAGCCTATATAAACATAATGGAAGAAATCTACAGCGGACCTACAGCCACTATAGTCCTCCATGAAGAAAGCGACAGAATCCCAATAAAGAAGCGCGTACGGCAGGGAGACACGATCTCTCCAATGCTATTCACCGCGTGTTTACATGAGGTTCTCAGGGCCCTAGATTGGGAAGAATTAGGGATAAGAGTTATTGGAGAGTATCTCAGTAACCTGCGATTCGCTGATGACATTGCATTGATGAGTAACGCGGCAGACGAATTACAGCTCATGATTACTGAACTGGATACGGAAAGTAGAAGAGTAGGTCTGCAAATTAATATGCATAAAACTAAAGTAATGTGGAACAATCTTGGCAGAGAACAGCGCTTTGCGATAGGTGGCGAGACACTGGAAGTTGTAAAGGAGTACGTCTACTTAGGACAGGTAGTAACCGCGGAGCCGAACCATGAGAGCGAAATAACTAGAAGAACAATACTTAATAAGAACTTGTTGTTGGGCGAGTTGGTGAGTACTTAACATCGTGGTTTAGCGCTAAAGAAAGACAGACACATGTGAGAGACAGGACAGGCGCTACTAACAACTGGTTTATTGCAAGGGTTGCAATGGAATAAATACCACACTGGTGCGCAGACGTGACGAACGCGTAACAAGACGTCACCACTTATCAGGCTACAGGCATGTGGCATCAAAAAGCTTAATCTCATTTCTATACAAGCAGATAGATGTGTCGCTAACACAGTTAGTACCTTTTTTCTTTATATGATACGCCTCCCAGAGTTCGCGGGCTGATTTGTTCCAGCTTCTTCCTAGAATCTTAGCCTCTCGAAATATCGGCTCACACATGCATTTTCGGCAGTGGGACGAAAGATGGGCCCCATCTACTTTCTTTAGATTTTGCGCATGCTCCCTTAACCGGTCATTAAGGCATCGGCCTGTTTGCCCTATGTACGACTTGCCGCAAGACAGCGGTATGTCATAGACGCACTTCACAAAGGGCGAGGCATGCTTCTTTGAGCACCCTTTATTCTTGCAGCCCACCTTTGTTGTGCGAGGGCACAGCTGTGCAAGCTTGTTGGGCGCCGAAAAAACAAGCGGGACCCCATGCCTATTGGCAACCTTCTTCAGGTTGTGCGAAACCTTGTGCACATACGGCACAACTTCAGGTTTCTTCCCCGGTGCTCCCACATACGGCACAACTTCAGGTTTCTTCCCCGGTGCTCCCGCCAAGTTCGTCTGTTTAATGACTGGCTTCGGGTGCTCTGTTTTTCGCATGACCCGCCGTGGAGGGCGGAAATCAAACTCTGTCGCATTAGAAAACTTATAGCACGCCTGACAGAATCTTTGTGGCAAGTGTATCTTAGGCATTTCCTTGAAAATTCGAAGCGAATGAAAAATCATGTCTCTAAAGGTAGTTTATTTGTAATTGGAGACGCCACCATCCCTGATAACATTGCCAGCTTGTTGAAGAAGGGTCCCAAATACAGTTTAGAACCCAGTATTCCCGCGCATGAACTTGCAGCGTTCAACCGAAACATCGCAAAGAAAGCCCCCAGCGAAAGCCAGGAGCGGTGCCTGCTGGAAGGTGTAGACAGCCTTCTAAAGGTCACTCATGGACATACAAACTGTCACACGAATAAGCGCCTAGATAATGTGGTAGCGTATTTTAGAGACAATGATTTGTGTTTGCTACAGGCCGATAAAGACGGCGGGTTTGTTGTGTTACCGCATGGAGTGTACAATGAAAAAGCCATTCAGGCATTAAACAAAAACTTCACTCCCATCAAGACGAGTGTGTCAAAAGCAAAAGCTAGCGTAGTGAAGCTTTGTAAAAGTTTAAATCTCGAAAAACTAGCTAAAGAAATAAAGGAAAGTAAAGGTATTACGTTGACAGTCTTTTTCAGTGCAAAAACGCACAAACCGGAAGTGCCGTTCAGGACGATCGTAAGTGAGCGAGGCACCTGGCAACAAAATGTTAGTCAATTCCTTTTACGTACACTTACCAGCCTCCAGATAAAGGATCCCTTCTATACCCGAAATTCTGATGAGGTTGTAAAGTTCCTTCAGGATAACGAGTGCTCTGGCAAAGCCTTTTCTATTGATGTAGAAGACTTATTCTATTCCGTCCCCCATGCCCACCTCTTTAATGCCGTGCGAGCGTGCATAGAAGAGAATGGTGTAATTCCCTTTCAAAACAGCGCAGGTCTCACGGTAGAGAATTTTTAACCCTTTTAGACGTTTATCTCAGGAACACTTTTATTTCTTTTAATGAGCAACATTTTTTGCAAGACAAGGGAATTTGCATCGGGTCGTGCGTGGCGCCAATTTTATGCAACATTTTTCTCGCTTACATTGACCAATGCCTTGAGCAGGTTCTAAGCCATAAGGTTAAAAAAGTTTTTAGGTACATGGACGATTTTTTGATTATTTTAAGCGACAGTAGCACAGTGCCGTACCGAGACCAGGTGGACCTAGTGATCAACCTTTTTAAACAGCATGGAAAAGGCTTATCGTTCACGCGAGAGCTGCCCCAAAGTAACATGTTGCAGTTTTTAGATCTTAATTTGCGCTTTTGTAAGAGTCACACATGTTGGATGTATTCCCCTAGGGCACGAAAGGAACTCTTACCCTATGACTCTGCCCACTCAAAGCTTGTTAAGAGGGGCATCGCTATATCCTGCCTGGAATCGGCCTTGCGAAAGTCGTGTTCACATGTCGTAGAAGCGGCCTTTGTGAAACAATTGGAAAGACTATTGTCCGCGGGTTTCCCTCGACCGGTCTTGGTGGCGGTGGCTGAGGCCCTACTCCGAAAACTGAAGGGCAGCGCCAAGCGAAAAACAGCGGATGAGGAACACCGGGGAAGAAACCTGAAGTTGTGCCGTATGTGCACAAGGTTTCGCACAACCTGAAGAAGGTTGCCAATAGGCATGGGGTCCCGCTTGTTTTTTCGGCGCCCAACAAGCTTGCACAGCTGTGCCCTCGCACAACAAAGGTGGGCTGCAAGAATAAAGGGTGCTCAAAGAAGCATGCCTCGCCCTTTGTGAAGTGCGTGCAAGGAGTGGTCTATGACATACCGCTGTCTTGCGGCAAGTCGTACATAGGGCAAACAGGCCGATGCCTTAATGACCGGTTAAGGGAGCATGCGCAAAATCTAAAGAAAGTAGATGGGGCCCATCTTTCGTCCCACTGCCGAAAATGCATGTGTGAGCCGATATTTCGAGAGGCTAAGATTCTAGGAAGAAGCTGGAACAAATCAGCCCGCGAACTCTGGGAGGCGTATCATATAAAGAAAAAAGGTACTAACTGTGTTAGCGACACATCTATCTGCTTGTATAGAAATGAGATTAAGCTTTTTGATGCCACATGCCTGTAGCCTGATAAGTGGTAACGTCTTGTTACGCGTTCGTCACGTCTGCGCACCAGTGTGGTATTTATTCCATTGCAACCCTTGCAATAAACCAGTTGTTAGTAGCGCCTGTCCTGTCTCTCACATGTGTCTGTCTTTCTTTAGCGCTAAACCACGATGTTAGAAGAACAAGGATGGGATGGGGCTCATTTGGCAAGCATTATCAAGTCATGAATGGTAGTCTACCACTATCCCTCAAGAGGAAGGTATATAACAGCTGCATCTTACCGGTATTTAATTACAGAGCAGAAACCTGGAGACTTACAAAGAGGGTTCAACTTAAATTGAGGCCGACGCAGCGAGCGATGGAAAGGAAAATGATAGGTGTAACCTTAAGAGACAGGAAGATGGCAGAGTGGGTCAGGGAACAAAGAGGGGTTAAGGATATCATAGTTGAAATCAAGAAGAAGACATGGATATAGGCCGGGCACGTAGCACGTCGACAGGATAACCGGTGGTCATTAAGGGTAACTGACTGGATTCCAAGAGATGGCAAACGCGGGAGGGGGAGACAGAAAATTAGGTGGGTAGATGAGATTGAGAAGTTTGTAGGTATAACGTGGCAGCAAAAAGCCAAGGACCGGGTTGATTGGCGGAACATGGGAGAGGCCTTTGACCTGCAGTGGGCGTAGACAGGCTGATGATGATGATGGTCGGGGTAATAACGGCTGTAGGCCACCGGATTCGGGTAAGTGCTGGTTTGGAGAAGGCGCCAGACCACCGTCTGTGTCTTATTGAGTCTCGGGTGGGTAGGGGGATACCGAGCCCTCGCCAATCTATAATACTTAGTGAGCTTGTGCTGTAGAAAATAGTCCCATTGTAATATCTGTCTCTCTGGTGAGGTCGTGCTACGAGTATCTTCGTGTGACTATGCGGCCATTCTAATTCACTACAACAGATTCAGGCGTATCTACTCTCTCCCGCACAAGATGCTCACACGGAGGAAGCTCTCAGCTGGCGCTAAATCCGGAAGGGAACGTACGCAAACTTACATTTTCTCAATAAGTACACCCAAAGGAATACCCTGCGCGCTGCCCGTGGTGGTCTGAGAAGCCAACGCTAATGCACAGTAAGTGGACATGCCTGGCCGTCCTCGGTCTGCCCTCCATTAGTCAAGCGAGTGTGGAGCGGTGGGAGGAGTTGCTGGCCAGCGACAGCCTTGATGATCAGATCACTTTGGTAGACAGGGCACGCTGAGCGGCAAGTGCCTGTGGAACCCTGGACTGAGGGCAGACAGCACTGCTAGATGGGACTGGTACCACAAACCCGTTTCTGTTAATAAATAATGTTCCTTCCTTACTTTTTGTAACCTACAACTTCTGTATCGTTGACATAATTTCAAAATTATGGCAGACGAGAGGCATTGTGGGAATCGGTTTCACGCGAAGCAGTCAGCGAGAAGTTGCCTGTGCCACACATTGAGCCAGGTAGTACGAAGTGTATTGACGAAGTGTATTGACATATCGTGGCCTTACGAGGTACGTTGTTTACGCTGGCGTCTAAAGGGTAGTTTATTGGGAGACGTAACGCCAGCACGCACGTTACAGCATGCACATCACATTTGTCGAAAGGCAGTGTTTGCATTTTTCGTTGGTGAATTTCTGCGGGGAACGAACAACGCTGGACTATCGCTTGTTGAATCAGATCTTTTTGAGAGACAGAATATTTCGCGATTAGCTACTTGACGAATGTGTGCCTCAATACGTTGGAGATGGTGATTGCTAGATTATGTGGCAGCCCATACTGCTACGGGTCAAGGCTTTGATTTTAGTAAACGCGGTAGTTGGTGCTTTAACACATTTTCGAATAGTTTGCAGAGACAATTTGTTAGGACCTTAACTGATTTGTTAGGCCCTTAACTCGAGACAGAAAATGAATACTGTCCTTGTTTCAAATTAGAAATTACAATGGCCTTTTTCTAAGAAGATAGAATCTTGCGGTAAGACCGTACAGTGTTGTAGACGCAAATGAGGGTTCTTTTAGGTACCTGGCGCTGATTTGTTGGAACAGTTTGGTGAAGCCTGCCACAATTTCAAGTAGAGTGGTTGCTTAAATAACTCATTTTTGCACAAAGGAATTCTACATTTCGCTGTTACATTTTTGAGTTTAGCTTTTGACTGTTTCAGACTAGTTTGAGGACGTGGGTATGTGTCCAAAATATGCGCTCAGAGATTTAGCTCATACTGGAAGATATTCTAGCTGGGTATTTAGCGATGTTAGTGAATTGTTTAATTGGCCTTGAACTTATTTCACCCCATTCTATATTTGTGCCTCACCTGTCTAACAGTTTTACACTGGTTCTAGGCTTTTGCTAACTTCCTCGTCGACCTTGTTTGCGTGTTCTCTTCGCTTAGAGTACAATATGCTTTAAGTTAACTACGTTTGTCGCTGTCGGATTATGGCGCAGCAACCCCCGCTGCTTCTTTCTGGTGCTTATCGCATTGCGACATTCATCGTTTCACCGCGGAACACGTCGCTTGCAAAATGATCTATGCGCGCCAGCAGTACACATAAACGTGGCATCAATCACAATGGCCGAAACAGCTAACAGCAGTATCTATACCAACAGCAGAGACGTGAGCCCACCTCATGTGATTAAGCATTCGGTAATGCTCCCAATCACTTGACTTAGCGTTACACCAAAATGCCTAATGAGGAAGTTTAATTTGCCTTAGTGTACTCATAATTATCGAGAACTGGTCACTCCCGTATTGCTTTTCAAGAACATTCCATTTAAGACATTGTAAAGGCGTCGAAGACAAAATGCTCAGATCTATAGAGGAGTATGATATGTTTGCAAAGCTATATTACATGGGGTACTTCTTATTCAAGAGGCTGGTTCCGGAGGAAATAAGGTTTTGTTCAATAAGCGGCCCTCGCGCATCGCTGCGAGAATCGCCCTTACAGGCCATTGCGTGTGTTGATATCTGTAAGTACCAAATAAGTTTGTGGGAGCTCGTCTAACAACCACGGTCAGTCGCATTTGTCGAGCTGAGGATATATTGTACGTACAATGAGCAAATGGTAAAGCTTATTTAAAATTATGACTCGAACGGCGACTGTATATAATAATAATTGCAGCGGGGTTGCGCTAAAACCACGATATTACTATGATGCCCGCCGCCGTGAAGGGACCTGGAATATTATTCACCTGGGGTTCATTAACGTGCACTGACATCGCACAGTACAGGGGCCTGTAAATGCGACCTCAGCCGCCAGCGACTGGCTTTAGAGGCGTTTGAAGTTGAAAATGTTTGCATCCTATATAAAAGTATACGATACTGGGCGAGTCGGTAGGAATTCATTATGGAAAGTTTTCAGCGTGCACATAAGTGAGTTGCGAGTCAGCGCCAGCTTGTCTCTTCCAATACGTCTTTGTGTGCGCGCTGAAAACTTTTCGTAATGTTTGCATGCTACTTTTGGCGTGTATGACAGCTATGCTGCCAGATGCTGCGGTAGCATTATCTTTATGTTAAAAAAAAACAGCATGTTGACTTCTCTTGGCAATGAGAGATATTGCATCCCACGCCGGACAATCGGCGATTGCGCTCCGGGAACGAAACAGAGGAGGAAGAGGAAGCCGTTGAAGACGAGGCAATATAGACCGCATGCCGAGTCTTGCAAGGCTGGAAAGTTTCTTGTGTATCCCAGAAGGCGTAAGGGAAATCTTAAGAGCTCCGCCGTACAAGAAGTGTTTCCTTTCATTTTCGTGGGGACGATGTGCGAACAACTGAACTTTTATTAGAAAACACTAAAATATGTAGGAAGCGCAGAAGCACTTGTTCAACATTAACAGAACCAAAAACCTTTTATGTGCGCCTCCAGGTACCTTAAATCTGCCTTATTTAACGCAAGAGAAGGCTTCGCCACACTGTTATCTCCAGCTTTCAAAAGTAAGAAAGCTTCAAGAGCTCACGTGCCGTGTGGCCCCTATGACGTGCAAGCACTTTGGCATCAGACAGGTGCGAGAACTTTAGCATAAACTAAATAAAAAGACGTAGTTCAGTTTGCTGGATAAAATGCAGGAGCGGTCGATGCAGACGACCATGCGTCCATATAACACCACTTCAATCTTCATTAAGATTAAAGTCATATACGATCACTTCAATCTTCATTGCGTGGTATGAGGCGTATTTATGTAAGCAATAGGGTTTAGTGAAGCTCTTCAGAGAGCGGACAACTAGATCGTGTTACGTCTGACCATCATCAAGGACATATAAAATAAGTGCCTTTTTTCACACCTATAGTAAATATTTTGCCCGTACTACGAGCGTGCAAATTCAAGTTTACTTTATCCCTAATGATTGCCTATATAATCTTATAGAGTAGGAATGGTCATGGCCAAGTACGACTAACCAGCCAATAATAATCTGCTATACAACCTTAAATACGCAAATGCACTTGAAACAGTCTATAGATTCGAGCTAGCAAAGTGCCAATCATACTTCTAACAACATTAGTGGTGATGACGATGATGATAATGATGTAGGTTGTCGATGTGTCTAGCCTGTTAATGGTAAGTCATTGGGCAGATGATAAATGATAAGCACGTCTGTGCGACTATTATCTACAAGTGAGAGAACCCATTACTTATGTAAAATGACACAGTGCAGTCACGGGAGGACGAAATTTTAACTGATACAAATGTTTCTTGAGGTGAATCTTAAGACGTGAGCAGTAAATCATAAAATATTACATCGTACTACGTCAATGTGTTCAGTAATACTGAAAGTTCTGCGAGTTGGTAGGCATTCATGGTTAAATTTGTAGCGCGCACAGTGCCTCATTTTTATTATTGAGCACTACATTATTGAGACATTGCATCATTGAGCGCAGCGCGCTCAATAATGCAATGTCTAACCGGGGCATGTAGTCTTCTAACTGTCAAGCATTGAAATCTCTTCCTGCTTTGTACTCAAGTTTTAGCGCAGCTAAACTTGCAATAGACATTCGTGGTTAAATTTGTAGCGCGCACAGTGTCTCAATATTATTATTGAGCCCTGCATTACTAAGCGCAGCGCGCTCAATAATACGGTGTGTAACCGGGGCATGTAGTCTTCTAAATGTCAGGCATTGAAATCTCTTCCTGCTTTGTACTCAAGGTTTGGCACAGTTAAACTTGCAGCAAATTAAATGAACGATGTTCACGAATATTTTAAGTGAACTATGCAGCGGCACACTTAAGTGCGCAACTTTTCTCAGGAGTGCAGAAAACGACGTCGTTTCATTCTGGTCGCCTATACATTATTGAACGCAAGAGCCGATATAATAAAATCTAGAATGCTCACACGAGGTCTACAAGATAACGGCTTCCGGAGATCAAGCAATACCGCCTGAAAGGCGCTCAGTACTGTTAAACGTCCCTATACTTCAGTAAATTGAAATAGACAAGAGCGACTGAGAGAAGGCCATACATATGACACACATGGCCTGTCCGTGTAAATGTTATACCGCTCAGGCGTTGCTCGGCGCCGGCGACGATCCAACGCGTGATTGACCCGCTTTTGGCAGGGTTGAAGTGGAGACTTGCCTCGTCTACTTGGACGACGCCGTTGTTTGCTTTTTCAAGATTTGACGAACACCTCTTTTACGTATAAACACTACTTAAAAAATTGGCCGCGTATCTGCGTGCTTCTCTGCAAATGTCGTGTAAAGACGATAGAAGAGGCGCTGTGTGAGATATGGACGCCATCTGGTAATACGTCGGGAAACATGAGTGCTGTGTTGCGTGCTGGTAGTCCCGGCGCAGCAGCAGGCGAAGACCGGCGGTGACCAACGCGACCGGCGGGGACGCCAGCCAGCCCGAAAACGCGGTTTGGCGCGAAGCGCTGAAGCAGAGAAACGTCCGCACTCAACGAGTACTCTCTACACACTCTTTTATTTACACGTCGCCTGGGTAAAACAGGAACGCCAGAGCGGCGCCTACAACCGGCAGCCTGAAGGCCGCCCACAACGCTGCTTTTTAATTTTTTAAATATTTTTTTTTCACCTTCTTGGCCTTCTCAAAACTAAAGTTTTTCAACACCAACCCATGGCATTCGTACAGTGCAACAGAACCGAAACCGAAACACCACAATGAGCTCGTGCGAAGGGCACGGAGGAAGGCAAATTTCAGCGCAGTCGCATTTTCAGCTTTGCTGAAACAGCACTCACTAGACGACGACGAAGTAAAAGAAGGCACAGGACAAGCGCTGCCTGTCCTGTGCCTTCTTTTACTTCGTCGTCGTCTAGTGAGCGCTGTTTCAACAAAGATGAACCCATACCAACTCGCTCAAGCTTCCATTCTTATGCATTTTCAGCGCAGCTTAAGAAACTAGGGTCCTTAAAATTACGTATGTATGCATTTTCTATTAAAGGAACACGCCACCTAATACTTACCTAGTGATGTTGCACCTCAGATTGCATTATATTTACTTTTTGATCGACAACGTTCACAAGTATGAACAGCCGTACCAGTTCAAGACGGCTGGCCCTTGGGCAAGTGGTTCAACTTTGGCCGAGTGGCTGAATCGAGGGACGTGCCGACAAACAGAAAGACAGACAGACCAAAATTTCTGCGTTTAAGTTCCCCAAGAAAGACTATCGTCTTTAATAACTCATTACCTATGGACTCAATGTTAAGCTGATGTGCCACTGTTAATGCGAGGACCTCTTATTTCTGGGCCACACCATTAGTAAGCCTGGCGTCCCAGCTGATCTACAGAAGTAAGCTGTGATCACTAGCTCACGCCCACCTGCCGGTGAGAAAACGTTTTCAAAATCACAGCCCAAGCACTCCGAACAGATGATTAACCAGCGAAGGTGAAACGGCCATCCTCCGTGTTTAGCAGTGGGTTATTCCCTCGGCGAACGCGTTCCCACCATTGCCACGTTGACGCTACTCTGCCCGCGCCACCACCTTTAAAGACGATAGTCTTTTTGGGGAACTTCAACGCAGAAATTTTGGTCTGTCTTTCTGTTTGTCGGCACGTCACCCGATTCAGCCAACCGGCCAAAGTTGAACCACTTGCTTACCGCCCACCCATCTTGAACTGGTACGGCTGTTCATACTTGTGAACGTTGTTGATCAAAAAGTAAATATTACGCATATCTGAGGCGTAACATCATTACGTAAGCATTAGGTGGTGTGTTCCTTTAATAGAAAATACACAGATACGCAATTTTAAAGACCTTGATGGTATGCGTTTAACGTTGAGACAGTAACGCGTTTATTAAAAGATTGCCACAGCTGAAGCGATCAGCGTCCAAGCCGAGCAAGCGCGAGCGCCGACAACAACCGTATTCGTCTTCTTCTTTCGCAGGCGTTCTTGTCCGCGCCCTACCATGTTACAAATCACTCCCCCGCGGGAAAGGAGCCATCCTGGCGACCTAAGGAACAGGTACAACTGGTGGGTCATAATGCGGCTTCAGTCGATCGACGTGAACAGTCTCGCGGCCGCGACGACGGCGGTCCGTAGATGATTGAACAGGCTCAATAATATAGTTAACTGGGGATGCTTGACGTAGGACGCGGTAAGGGCCTTCGTACATAGGCAGTAGTTTTGTGGAAAGGCCAGGACCGGAGGAGGGAACGCGAAGCCACACCAACGTTCCAGGCGAATACGACTGAGGAGGCAGGTTTTCGTCGTGACGGTCCTTCTGGCCCTACTCGCCCTACCATGTTACAACCCTAGTTTCTTAAGGTGCGCTGAAAATGCGACTGAGCTGAAACTAGTCTTTCTCCGTGCCCCCTGCACAAGCTCATGTTGTGTTTCGGTTTCGGTTCAGTATTGCATTGTACGAATGACAGGGGGCGCCGCTCTGGCATTCCTGTTTTACCCAGGCGACGTGTAAATAAGAGAGTTAGTGGAGAGTACTCGTTGAGTGCGGACGTTTCTTCTCTTTCGGCGCATCGCGCCAAACAGCGTGTTCGGGCTGGCTGGCGTCCCCACCGGTCGCGCTGGTCACCGCCAGTCTTCGCCTGCCGCTGCGCCGGGACTACCAGCCCGCAACACAGCACTCATGTTTCCCGACGCATTCCCAGATGGAGTCTATATCTCACGCAGCGCCTCTTCTATCGTCTTTAGACGACATTTGCAGCGAAGCACGCAGATACGCGGCCAATTTTTTCGGCTCGCCGTTGTCGCTTGCGTTCGATCTCTCGATCTAGCTCAGCGTTGGGGTTAGCAGCATCCGCCCGCCGTTGGCGCTTGCGTTGCGCTTAGCGTTTTATTGCGGCTTGGCAGGCTACCACATCCTCGGTACGCAGTTGCTGCTTGCGCTTGGCAACGCGGGTCTGTACTTGTGCCCGGACTGCGGCATCGACCCAGCGTACACGATTTCTCTCACGGTTCTGCTGTCGGCGCTGTTCTGCGAAAGTTGTCTGCTATTAGGGAGTTCCTGTGATCCCTGTCCGTGGTCTACCCATGTTTAAGGTGTAAGTTGAAACTGCTGCGCGCGAGCTCGGCGGCACGGATGCGACAAATGAACGACGTCACTGACGGCGCAGCCAATTGTACGCGTGCTTGTGTTCGACAGAGAGAACGGCTTCACTGATGGTGCAGCCCATTGCACGCGCGCTTGGGTACGACGTAGGGAACGACATCACTGACGGCGGAGCCAATGGAGAAGTTTCTAGCAACATGAGGAGAGACGGATTTTCATTTCGCCTAGCCATATACAGCTTCGGTGTAAAATTCCTGAACGGGCGCCTCTTGTTGGTGTCCCGTCAATAACAATCACCCGATCACCGAGCCACAAGTCCATGTCACCGAGGCAAATATGGGGTTTAAATGGGAAGCGCCGTCGAATCAATTAGAAATGTGGGCAGTTTGCACAGGTTGTGCAAGGCTGGGAAACAGGGGAGCTGGGAGTCGACCAAGCTTTTCCAAAGCTTAGCTACGTTTTGCAAAGTTTCGTCTAGGTTTTGCTGGTGTTAAGAACTTTAGCTAAGTCATGCGAATATTTATCCTAGTATTGCAAAGCTTTAGCTATAACCTACGAGTGGCGTCATGGCTAAGCTCCACTCACGCACCTGCCGGCACAGCTAGGCGAAGCCCACGCCGGCCGCGAATGAAGCAGATGCGCATTGACGTCACTGTCTTTGCTCTGATTACGCAGCTCCGGTAGCTCACCTGGGTACAAATGAAACGGCGAGGAAAAGTGCAGTGACGTCAGGGCTTGGCCCGGCTGGATGAAACGGAGTGACGCCTCGACACAGCTAGGAGAAGCGGTTGCACTAGTGACGTCACGGTTAGACACCTGTGCGAAGTTCGGCGAAGCCAGACGCAGATGTGCATGGTGGTTGCTAGGCAACGCGTAGTGTGGTCATGGCTAGGAGATTGTCTACGAACGGCTTGCATAATAGGAACCGGCGGCATAAAGAGCTCCGGTGTACAAACTAAAGCGGTGCCTGCAGTCTCCACCAGTACTAGCCAAGTGCGATGATGACGAGGACGCTGAGAACCGTACCGATATAAGTAGCAGCAGCAGCGGCGCCGTGCTAGTAAAGTGACAAAAAATGAAGTTGAAAGGCTCGTAGCCTACGCAAGCCGGTATCTATAGAAAGCGCAAGCAAGTATTGCTACCAAGTAAACAAGATGCCCCGCAATACTTTGGGCTACGCCAAAACCCCGCCCATAGCTGTGCGGCACGCCCATCAAAGTTGTAAGCGACCATCGCGCATTCTGTTGGATGTCAAACCTAAAAGACAATTTAGGTAATATTGTAAGATGTAGTCTAAGACAGACGGCGTCCCTATAAAACCACGGCTACATATACGCGTCCTTATAAATGTCTACTCTATAGGCGTCCCTGTAAACGCACGGCTACAATGTGTCAACGCTGAGGGCAGCTTCTTGTGAACTACAGGTGCATACGACTTCGTCGAGCAGCAGGCAGCAGACGCGGAGCTAAATCTTTTTGGACGACAATGGCGAATTTGTGGCTAGCATGTATGAGCGTATACTGACTTCATTCCGTTGGAAAGCGACGTCCTTTTCAAGAATATTCAGCAGATCACTCGCCTTGTGGGAATCGGTGTCATAGGAAGCCACAGCCAGTAGTTGTACGCTGCATTTTTTGGCTTTTATCCAGGCGTTACGAGGTAGATCGGCATTTTTTAGGGGCGAAGCTCCTTATAACGGCACCCGTTCGTCCCCGTCGTAGTAGTGTATAACCAGTCTTAAAAACGGAGGGGGCGTGCACACATGAACGCTCCCTAAAGACAATGCGCTGCGACAGTACGTGATATGCATCGCCCTCTCCTCTCCTACGCTTCCCCCTCTTTCTCCTCTCCTTTCGACATGACGAACATAACTTACACGAGGTAACATGAAAATCATGACACGCGTGTCATGCACGTCATGATTTACATGCCACGCTCATGACGCACTCGCGGCCGTTTCGCTAGGTTGATATACACCAAAATTGGTATTGCGTGACGCGACTGTATGACGAACGTAAATTAGAGGTGGTAACATGAAAATCATGACACGCGTGTCATGCACGACATAACTTACATGCCACGCTCATGACGCACTTGCGGCCGTTTCGCTAGGTTGATATACACCAAAATTAGTATTGCGCGATATGACTGTATGAAGAGCATGAATAACAGGTGGTAACATGAAAATCATGACATGCATGTCATGTATGTCATGATTTGCATGCCACGCTCATGACGCACTCACGGCCGTTTCGCTAGGTTGATATACACCAAAATTGGTATTGCGTGACGCGACTGTATGACGAACGTAAATTAGAGGTGGTAACATGAAAATCATGACACGCGTGTCATGCACGACATAACTTACATGCCACGCTCATGACGCACTCGCGGCCGTTTCGCTAGGTTGATATACACCAAAATTAGTATTGCGCGATGTGACTGTATGAAGAGCATGAATAACAGGTGGTAACATGAAAATCATGACATGCATGTCATGTATGTCATGATTTGCATGCCACGCTCATGACGCACTCACGGCCGTTTCGCTAGGTTGATATACACCAAAATTGGTATTGCGTGACGCGACTGTATGACGAACGTAAATTAGAGGTGGTAACATGAAAATCATGACACGCGTGTCATGCACGACAAAACTTACATGCCACGCTCATGACGCACTCGCGGCCGTTTCGCTAGGTTGATATACACCAAAATTAGGATTGCGCCATGTGACTGTATCAAGAACTAGAATAAAGGTCGTAACATGAAAACCATGACATGCATGTCATGATTTACATGCCACGCTCATGGTGCATTCGCGGCCGTTTCGCTAGGTTGATATACACCAAAATTGGTATTGCGTGACGCGACTGTATGACGAACGTAAATTAGAGGTGGTAACATGAAAATCATGACACGCGTGTCATGCACGACATAACTTACATGCCACGCTCATGACGCACTCGCGGCCGTTTCGCTAGGTTGATATACACCAAAATTAGTATTGCGCGATGTGACTGTATCAAGAACTAGAATAACAGGTCGTAACATGAAAACCATGACATGCATGTCATGATTTACATGCCACGCTCATGGTGCATTCGCGGCCGTTTCGCGGGCTTGATATACACCAAAATTGGTATTGCGCGATGCGACTGCATGAAGAACATAAATTAGAGGTGGTAACATGAAAATCATGACACGCGTGTCATGCACGACATAACTTACATGCCACGCTCATGACGCACTCGCGGTCGTTTCGCTAGGTTGATATACACCAAAATTAGTATTGCGCGATGTGACTGTATCAAGAACTAGAATAACAGGTCGTAACATGAAAACCATGACATGCATGTCATGATTTACATGCCTCGCTCATGGTGCATTCGCGGCCGTTTCGCGGGCTTGATATACACCAAAATTGGTATTGCGCGATGCGACTGCATGAAGAACGTAAATTAGAGGTGGTAACATGAAAATCATGACATGCGTGTCATGTACGACATGATTTACATGGTACGCTCATGGTGCGCTCGCGGCCGTTTGGCTAGATTGATTTTGCACCAAAATTGGTATTGCGCGATGTGACTGTATCAAGAACATGAATAACAGGTGGTAACATGAAAACCATGACATGCATGTCATGATTTACATGCCACGCTCATGGTGCATTCGCGGACGTTTCACGATCTTGATATACGCCAAAATTGGTATTGCGCGACGCGCCTGTATGACTAACGTAAATGAGAGGTGGTAACATGAAAATCATGATATGCATATCATTTACGGCATGATTTACATGCCACGCTCATTGTCCGATCGCGGCTGTTTCGCTGGCTTGATATACACCAAAATTGGCATTGCGTGACGCGAATGTATGCCGAACGTAAATGACAGGTGGTAACATGAAAACCATGACGTGCATGTCATGTATGGCATGATTTACGTGCCACGTTCATGGTGGACTCGCGGCCATTTCGCTCGTTTGATATACACCAAAATTGGTTCGTATTGTGCGATGTGACTGTATGACGAACATAAATGACAGGTCCTAACATGCGAATTATGTTATGCATGTCATGTACGGTATGATTTACATGACACTGTTATGGTGCGCTTCCGGTCGTTTAGATAACTGGATATATTCCAAAATTGGTATTCCATGACAGGAGTGCGTGATGAACATAAATCACCGGTCATGCAGTGTATATACCAGAATATACGTCTCATTGGCATGGTATATGCCACATTGTGCATGCACGCGTGCATGGCAAACATGCGATATATGGTGAACTAGATGCCATGGCATGAATGATTCCATTCGGCTCAAAAATAAACAAAGCGATGTATGCAGCTCTTTGCTGGCTGCTTCGCATTACATCGATTCCCACAGTGCGTGGGATCTGCCGGATTTTTATCAAAATGGAGTGCACTTGACCGTGCGATGATGCAAATATCATGTTATTATTAGCAGTAGTACTCGTAGGGTGCCACAAGCCTGTAGTCAGTTGTGACTATTATGTCAGCGTTATCCTTCATTCGTACTGTGTGTGCTTTTTGGGATGCTGTACGCAGCGGCGACATCGGGCTCCGTTTCTCCACATTCGACTATGTTGATTGTCACCAGAGTTGAGGAGAAGAGCACGTTTTTTCGTTTCGCTGCAACTGTAGCGTTAACAAAGGGAGCGGAGAATAGCGGATAAGCGAACGACGACCGCGTACGACGGGCGGCCGACGGGCGTGATGACGTGGAATCATGGAATAAACATGCGATGGCTCGTAAGCAGTGTATATCTCAACACATTCCGCGCTGGACATTCATAATCACAACGCTCGCTCACCCGGGGACATGCGGGTAAGTCCTTTCCTTTGAGGAAACGGCAACCTCTTCTGAGGGAAAGCCAGCTATTCGGGTCGTTTCGCACTGTCCGATATATTCGATGTATCAAATTTTCCGGCTATTTTTTTTGTTCGATGAGGCTGTAGATTATCCTATGGAATGACGTTAAAGCATGGTCGTGTTCGAAAACAGTGCTATGTAAATGATAATTCAATTTACCCGAGCTATAAATAGACAACATTTTCTCTGTATTACCAACAAAAACTAGGTGGCCTTCAACAGGCAGTCTCTTTATGAATGTACAATACACAACGTACAAAGCAACAATGAGTGAAGGAGCTATAGCTGTAGTAAAATACAGTGCGGGCACCCGTACGGTGCGACAAGGGATTAACAAGAATTTTTTTCTCGCGGGGAGGGGGGCGGCAGGGTAGGTTCAAGCACCCCTTATGTACGTTGGTGTGTGCCTTTGTGTGCGTGTGTATATACACATTTCGGGGTGGGTATGAACACCCCAAACCCTCTTGCCCCCTCGATTATGGGAATACGTAGCCATTTCGAACAGGACCGTGCCTGTCCTGCTCTCTTTCCTGCCTGCATTGCCCTTTGCGCTGCTCAACATCATGAACTAGTACCAACTTCCCACTTTAACGCCAATGCAGCGCGAGGAGAGTACGCAAGCACAGCACGAGTAGACAGGACGCCTCCCTAGCACGAGCAACAAGGGAGAACAGTCACGTTAGCAGTGGTCATAACAGCCACAGGAGAGACGACGCGCAGCGAGGGAGCTAACCAAGTTCAACACCCCGCGGCCGCCGGATGAAAACAAAGCGTGCGTTTGGACCAAAGAAATTGGCGACTGGCCAGGGCGCATGCGCAGAGCCCAAGCCACTCTAGCGCTCACGTTGTCCCAAGACCCAAAAACCGAAAACTAGCGTGGGCCCCCAGGGCGTCTTGGGTCACCAGCGATACGACGCAGACGCAGCGCGGGCCGCGACGCAGTATAGCGCGCATCTAGCATAATTTTAACTTCGCTCCATGTTGGCCATGTGTGTTGGACCCAACGCCGCGTGCGTTTGACCAAATTCTCAAACTCTGCTGATCCTCCGAAAGCAAAAGCAGCCTACTCAAAGCAGCTCGGGGACACAGTATCTTGGGTCCCCAATTTTCAAACTCTCTAATAGTAGTGCTTAGGGAGAGGAAATAACGCTTATTTTTGCGACCCGGCATGGAGCACCGCGCTTGCAGCGTCGTTTGTATCCGGCCGCCATGGCTACCCTAACCAAAATTACACGAGCGGCTTGAGAGAGAGCATGCACAGCGCGAGAGCATGAAGAACGAGGATGAGAACGAAAGGCAGCACGTGCGGTTTGAAAATCTGCGGTGGCCGTGTGCAGTGGAACTCAAGGTACGCACGCAGCCACAATGTAAGCAAATCGCCGACGGAGCCGACGAAGCACTGTGCACGTCCACCGGCTCAACTCGTTCTGAAAAGGAGGCGGTCTTTACTAAGGCGCCCCAAGGCACCCGCTTGAGATTTTGTTGTATATATATATATATTTTTATTAAATGTCTTTAAGGAAAGGTTGGTGCCTATGCATGGCTCCGGCTACTCCTCTTCCTTTACTTAATAATTAGCGTCACGAACCTATAAATAAAAGTAGAGAGCTCACTCACAGCAGTGTCCTTTTAAAAGGAATGTTCGCACGTCATGTGTAATGCCCACGTGTCGACAACAATGTTCACACACTAGAAACGTTCGCAATTTGCCGATGAGTTCATCTCACAGTCCTTTGTACAATGCGTTCACATCACCCAACAGTCAGTGGCCATTGCCCACACTTTAAACACAGCTGCCCTGAATCACAAGAGGCAACGCGAAACACGTGACCTGAAATATCTCAATATAAAGAATAATTACAAATGTGAATCAGTATCTTTTTGATATTTCCGACTCTTCTAAAAACTGTACCAGGGCGCGTGCAGCAATGTTTCGAAAAGTTTCTGTTGGCCATGGACCCAACACTTTTGGTAATGATAGCAACCGTCTATCCAATCTGTTTAGTTTTTGTAGGAATTTTGTACGGGGAACAGCATACTTTTTGGAGTGTAGAAGGAGGTGTTCTGTGTCTTGTTCTGCCTCTTCACGTGTACACGTAGCGCAGTTAGTTTTCGATATCCTATATAGGAAGCTCTTAGTGTAGGCATCGCCTAGACGAAGTCTGTGAATTACTGCTTTTACAGAACGGCTAATTTTAATCGGAATTGAAATTTCATTCCAAGATCGATTGTATATAATTGAGAGTTTTGAGCTCCGTTCGCGAACCAAGTTTCATTGGACGATCGACCACAGAGTTTGTTCGAGAAACATCCTGCATGACTCGCTGCGAGAGGTAATAGAGATAAGTCGTGATATTTTTTAGGGCATCGCGGAACCTCGTACAAAAGCCTCCGCAGCAAAGGTGACACAGTGGCAGCAAGGGAGTGTCAAGAATGCAGTCGGATATTGTCTATTCTCCTTCCTCTAGAAAACAACCGTTAATAAATATCCGTCACTCTCGTTGTCTCTCGCGTGTCGGAAATAGAAAGAGCCGGACGTCGCTTGCTCTAGTGTCGCGCGGCTCTGGTACAGCAGGGCTGTTCGGTTCCTAGCTGGCCGTGGCTATGCGAAGTGATGCCAAGTTATAAGAGGTGATGCCAAGTGATGCTATGTTATACGGAGTAATGTCAAGTGATGCCAAGTTGCACTCGAGTCCAGCACAATTGCCTCTCGCCATTGCGGCCGTACTAGGTCGCGGACTGCTTCAAACGAGTCGAGTCCAGCAGTCTGGCTTGGCAGCGCGCAGCAATTCCTGGTAAGCGGCTTCTTCATCGGCAGTGCGAACTTCTTTCGGTCCCCCATGTCTGCGGCTGGCGCAGCGCGCCGGCTTTATACAGAACAAAGGAGGGGCATGCGCAATTGACCGCGACTTCACGTCTGGCTTGACCGAGCGGTGGCGCGCAGCGTTCAGGCAGGCAAGCTGGTGTTGGAACAGTGTATGGGAAAACAAAGCAGGCGCACAGCTGCGCATTCGGTCGCTAGGCAACGTGCGGGGACGTCATCGTGGCGCGGAGGTTTTTGTTCAAATTGGACAAAAAAGCTCTCCCCTTTAAAACAATTAAGAAGAGCAACCATGCACACAATATATAGTCGTGCACTCCTCAGGCTTTTCACCAAATCAGCCTGGTAATGAGGTCCCTTTGGCGAAAAAATAACTTAAAGGGAAGCCAACTTTCACGTTTCTTGCAAATGACCCATCAATCACGGAAAAACTTCCGTACCTCAGAAAAAAGGACATCTTTTTTTCGTGTTTAGAGCTCTTTCCTTTATATTCCAATACACTGGCATGCATCCTTCAACTTTACGTAGATTTGGTCGTAGATTCCAAGGAAATTTTTACAAGTGTAGTTATATTGAGCTTCTGCAGTCATATTGCAATCACAAACGCACCTGTGTTTCGATGCTCGAGCATGTAGTTTGCTTACACCTCGTAGCTTCCAACGTGCTGAAACTAGCTCGTACAGTAAGTTTTTTGCCGGTGTCCTATATTTACTAACACGAGCTGCACGACTAATCTATTGTAGTGGCACTGCAGAATGCCATGTATTCAAAATAAAGGTAATTGAATCTAACTAGTGTGTTTGACTTCATCATTTACGTGTGCATAGCGTAAAACAACAAGGACTAGCGGTGATTTTACAATGATCCTTCAACATTTCTCCCACATATCTGATATGTGGTGCTTTTGCTCTATTTCTGTGTTGCGGTGGGCATGAACGTTACGCACGTGCTTCCTTTACAAGCATGCTTAACGCTTTCGGGATGATAGGTCTGTTACTGATTTTGATGAAGAACTTTTGAACAGTGGGGCTTCACACTGTGAGACCACGACTATGATCACTTGTTCTATTTGAACAACCATCGAGCACACATTTATATGGTCTTTGTTGTTTTATGCCGACGATAAACGCTTTGAAAAAAAAAGCAGGTAAAACGTATAGGTGCTGTATCTGTCACAATTCGCAGTGATGCCTAAACATATGGGATAAAGAAACTCGTTTCTCAAGTGACCCATGTCACCTTCAAGCTAACGATAATAATTGTTGAGCTTTTACGTCCTAAAACCGCGATATGATCATGAGGGGCGCCGTAGTGGAGCGCTCCAGAAATTTCGACCACCAGGGCTTCTTTAATGTGCACCTAAATCTAAGTACGCGAGCCTCACGCATTTTCGCCTTCATCGAAAATGCAGCTGGGAATTGATCCCGCGACCTTCGGGTAAACATTTGTGTACCATAACCACTAGGCCACTGTGGCGGGTACCTGCAAGCTGATGTGGCGTTGGAATGTATGGCTCATAAATTCCCGGGAGATATTTTACATGCTGCGTTGTATAACTCAACGCAGCCTCACTCTACCGTGCATGCATTTGATGAAATGAGATATACATTACGTGCAACTTGTTTTCTTTATTTATGTTTAGGTGCGAAGAAGTATTCTGCATAGGCAGAAAATTCTAATTTCTCGAGCTCAAGTGCACCGTTGCTCGCAAAGCAATACCTTCAGAGCAGTGGCAAAACCACATAGACACAGGCCTCCAAAACGCTGTGATATAGAAATGTCAAGTATATTTCTATGTGGACAACTATGTAGGCGCTCACTGTTAAATACCACTGAAAAAACTGTGCGAAGAGGTCACTATGAATGTAAAACCAGAAATGTAAAGCGTTCCTTCGTGACCTTTTAGTCATAAAACGACCGCTGACACTAGAAGATATGTTGCAGAAGCAGGAGCAGTGTGTGAGGTATTCTTGACAGATGGTGATCTTGGTGAAGTCTTGGAAGTTAATCTTGCTTCGCGATTTGAATGTTATTGTGGTAGCTGTTTTATTTGAAAAAAAAATCGCCCATACGCAATGAAGGTCATGTAACGTTACGATCTTCCAATCGCTTTCTGTATTTTATGTCAATGTGATCTTTTACCTTTGCATGAAACTATAACCTCCTAGTCAAAAAGGTGAATGGTTCCCCCGCGCTGCTATTAAGCGGTATAACTGAGAAAGATTTGTGTAACGAAGCAGCACTTTACAACGCTATCGAGAGTCGCAACTCAGTGATGCGCATAGCAGAAAAGCATGAATTATTTAATTATGGGAATGGTATTAAACGAAGTAACCGTTTTCGTATCAAACACTTATGTAAGTTTGAATCAAAAGTGTTCACACTCACGCAGCGATCACTTCATTTGTCACTTTATGTGTTCCTCAATGACACGTAAGATAACCGCCCCGCAAAGCAACCATTGGAAGAAAATTCACTGCAGAATACTACGTAACATTCTACTAGCACGATGGAACTACCTCACACACTTATTAAACTTGTCAGAACAACCTACCAACCCAAAGGTTCATCGCCAGCAAACGAAGCAAAATATTCTATTGTGAAATTACACTTCATTTAAAACTGCATTATTTTTAATCAGTTTACAGTACAGCAGATTCGGGCGACGTCAGTACAGCGAGATCATTCGGGACTAAGTAATGGCGCTGAATGGAGAGCACTATTCTAGAAATTCGACCAGGGAAGTGAGTTAGATTTTCGCAACTGGGAACCATTACTCCAATAGGCCAATTCACTTCACAACCATAAATCCACGGTTCTCGCGGCCACCACTCTGTGGGGCTCTACGAAACGCGCGAGAAAAAGCCACTGTCACGGTCTGTTGACGACTGCACACTGTGGAGAAAGAATATGCGCGAAAACTTGAAAAGCGCGAACGACGAGGACGAAACACATACAACAGGACTTGCGCTTCACTTGCAACTGGCGTTTATTGAAACGAACATCGTGGTATACCCCTGCATCAAGCGCATGCATATGCACTCATCATCCCACAAAAGATAGCGTGGGTATATTTTGAAAACATGAAATTTGAAAACAAATCTACGGTGTATCAATGTACGTCGAAAGAAAAGCCACTTTATTTTCTTTTACCAGCAAAGATGGGCTGCTGACACACTTATAACCTGCTTTCTTTATCAGGTAAGCCTCGACGATTTCGCGTTCTGTTTTTGAACTGCCTTTTTTTAGAAAAGTGGTGTTGAAAAATAAAGGAGTACAAGCACATTGTTTGCATTGTTCTGCCAAGTGGCTACCGAATCCCTTTCTGACATCGTTTTTGTGCTGTCTCGCCCTGTAATTGAAGCACTGACTAGTCTGTCCAATATAGACACGTCCACAACTCAAAGGAATATGATACACTACGTTTGGAGTACACACAGTGTAGACAGTCCTATGATTGGTGTGACATTGCTCGCGTTTCTTGGTCCTTTGAAGGTTGCAGACAGCTGATAGTCTTCAAGGCGCCGAAAAAACTAGATTGATATTAGGTCGGTTAGCTATCTTCTTCAAGTTATGAGGCACTTTGTGAAGGTATGGAATTGAGTCTGGTGGAAAAGTGTCTCATAACTTGAAGAATATAGGTAACCGACCTAATATCAATCTAGTTTTTTCGGCGCCTTGAAGACTATGAGCTGTCTGCAACCTTCAAAGGATCAAGAAACGCGTGCAATGTCACACCAATCATAGGACTGTCTACACTGTGTGTACTGCAAACGTAGTGTACCATATTCCTTTGAGTTGTGGACGTGTCTATATTGGACAGACTAGTCAGTGCTTCAATGACAGGGCGAGACAGCACAAAAACGATGTCAGAAAGGGATTCGGTAGCCACTTGGCAGAACAATGCAAACAATGTGCTTGTACTCCTTTATTTTTCAACACCACTTTTCTAAAAAAAGGCAGTTCAAAAACAGAACGCGAAATCGTCGAGGCTTACCTGATAAAGAGAGCAGGTTATAAGTATGTCAGCAGCCCATCTTTGCTGTTAAAAGAAAATAAAGTGGCTTTTCTTTCGACGTACATTGATACACCGTAGATTTGTTTTCAAATTTCATGTTTTCAAAATATACCCATGCTATCTTTTGTGGGATGATGAGTGCATATGCATGCGCTTGATGCAGGGGTATACCACGATGTTCGTTTCAATAAACGCCAGTTGCAAGTTAAGCGCAAGTCCTGTTGTATGTGTTTCGTCCTCGTCGTTCGCGCTTTTCAAGTTTTCACTAATGATGGACCAACTCGCCCAAACCAAGGCATTGTTGTAATATGCGCGACTGGCAGAGAACTCACAGATACTACAATGACCGAAAGAACCTAAAAGAAATTGCTCACTTGTGTATATGAAAAGAAAACTACAAGGTATTGTCTAAATTTCGAGGAATGCTAGCCTTCGAGAGTTGAAGCGTCGGCCTCCAGGATGATTTTTTTTGGTCTGCTGCAGCGTATTGGATTATACAGAACAAATGTAGTCATGTGCATCTCTCAAACAATGCGATGCCATTTGTTGAGCCGCTTCAGGTGAAGGTGTTGATAGCAGGGAATAGATAGCTGCGAGACAGATAAATGTGAGCGTGATTTTATTGAGGTTGCCTAATTTACACCAACATTTAAAACGTCAGAACATTACTTCTCAACTACCATACTCTAGAAACGCCCTCTTTCAGCTGCTTTTTCAAAAGAACAAAACGCTCCACACAAAAATATATCCCGCGGATCGGCAGTGACCCTCACTGAACCGGAAATCATCTTGTATTCTTGAGCATTAAGCTACATCGTCGACGAAAATAGCGCTGGATGAACAGAGACGCGAGAGGAGGACACACAACACAGGCGCTAAATATCAGCAAAAAGACAAAAAGAAAATGTTTTTTGTTTTGTTGAAACTTAGCGCCTGTATTCTCTTCTCGTGTCCCTGGTCATCCAGCGTTATTTTCGATGACGATGCTGTACGACAAGCCAAAATGAAAGCTATGCTCAACGTCATTGTGCCACGTACACAGCCCTTGGACGTACATCTTGCAGTCATATGAGTGATTCGCCCCTAATGTCTAGGACGAAGTGCAGCTGTAGTGACGTATGCGCCCCATAGCCACCAGCTGTAACTAGGGAACGTGCGCTTGCACAGGGTCATGTTGTATTGAAGCTACGTCATTACAAGAAATGAATACAAAATGCCAGCGGATAATTCAACAAAATTTGTAGCAGTGGCTAAATGTCATGCAGTTCCAGTGCAATCATTAAGTTGCAAAAAAAAAATGTTAAGCAATACCTGGGAAATATAGAATAGCAGCTCGTCAAATGGCTGAAGTAAGTAACCTCCGAGGGTTTTGCCCTTCGTTAAAGCTACCGTCTGCATAGTTGCCGCGAAAATCTTCACGGCCAATAAAGCGCAAATCACACGAACCATTTTTACAGCGAAAGCTGTTATGAGATCATTTCACCGGCCGTTTTTGGCGCCGTAGTTGTCCGCCGCCGCCGCCGCCGCTGCCGCCGCCGCCGCCGCCGCCGCTGCCGCCGCCGCCGCCGCCGCCGCCGGTGTCCGTAACCAGTATCGCTCGAAATAAGAAAAAAAACTAAATAAGAAAAAAATTCCAGGATGGAACGAGGTTCGAACCTGGGTCCTTTGCGTGGGAGCCCAGTATTCAACCTCTGAGCCATGCCGGTGCTTGAAACTGCTTTGCTAAAAGGTCCTATACAGGCTTCATGTCGGGAAGGAACCACATTAGCATATGCAATATAGCGTGGTAGAAGAGTAAAATAAGCACCAAGCGTAGCACAACGCGAATTCTGTAACCAGGCGTCACACAATGCGAATTGCGCAACGAGCAGGTTGTTGAATGCTTCCAACCCATTACAAAGGACCCTGCCATAATTCTTCATCATCAGGCACAGCATCAACAAAGTGCGCATAATACCTTACACGGGTTTAGCAGGTACCAACGCTCTCCGTAGAATGACAAAAAATGGCAGAGTCCCTGCTGGCCTACTTCTCAAAAATTACAATTATTTATAGCGTAGTGGGTTCCTCGCAAGGGCACTTGTATTGGTTGCCAAGGAAGCCCATAAGCGTATGATCCATTTCCTCGGGGTCTCAGTAAAGTTCTTCGCTCCACCCCCCTCGTCTCTTTCCCACGTCAACGTATGTTATACAGCATGACGGGAGAGGGAAATAGCGACCGGGCGTCACCCAATGCAAATTACATAACTGGTGGGCCGTTTAAAGATTCCAACCCATTACAAAGGGCTGAGCCATAATTCTTCATCGTCATCAGTCGTCGCGTGAACAAAGTGCACATAATGCCTTACAGACGTGTAGCTGGTGCCTCGCTTCTCCGCAGAATGATGAATAATGGCTTAGTAGGTGCTTCCAAACTTCACAAAAATTATGATTTATGGCGTAGTGGGTACCTTTCTAGTGTACTTGTATTGTAGCCCCAAGAGCGCTTAACGGGCTCTAGAAACGCCGCTCTTCCAGCTTTCGCTGTGACTGTGCTGCGGTTTTAGCGCAGACCTGGCGTTTTTTTCTTCGGATGTGTTTTGCATTTTCTTTTTTTTTAAATCGAAATGTGTGTCCATAATTTTCAAGGACGTAAACAGCAATGAACGAATTACGGCAGTGCTCCTATACATTCTTGCCCGAAGAAAGTGATCGGCGCATTAAAATATTATTATTCAGAACTGAACACCCTACGGCTCGGCGCACTTTTATTCGCATTCGCTAGCGTAAAGGCAATACTGTTCTCATTTGTTTACATTCCCATTAAACAGCGTTGACCGGAAGGGGCGCACTGGTTTGTATTACACTTCTAAGCGCAATATCTTTTTTTATCGCATGTACGTACGCATGTTTAGGGAGCCGAACGATGAGCCTGCGAGGCATGTTTGCGCATTTCGGGCAGGATATTATTATCTGATCGTCGTAGTGAAACGCGAAGACACAAATGCAAGGGCACATAGACATACAAGACATACAGCGTCAGCAAACACAAGCTAGCCAGACAGTGACTACCAATTCCTCCAAGATAGTATGAGCTCCGTCCATGTCTAAATTACCGTCAAAGCAACAGTATCAGCACGTTAGCGGCACGTATAACAAATTACCAGTGTGACGGGCATCAAACGGGTATTTTTCGCGGTTTTCTCATTTTCAAAGAAGTTAATGCACAGCTATGCGCCACAGCTAGTACAGCGTGATTTTTTAAAAATTGACCTATTTAATTGCGCTGTATATTTGTTACAAGTTATCTGATGTTATTTCAGTTTGCGGCAACACGTTCAAGAAGGGTGAAAATTAATTTGCCCGCCCCGTTCTTAACGTGCGACGCAGTAAAAAGAAGAATATATAAAGAATATCGAAAACCGCGAAATGCTATACAAGGAAGGATGGCTTGCGCCTTTAGAACGTTGTAAAAAATTGATTGCCTTGCAGCGTAACAAACGTGACTATTAAAGGCTTGTACATATTATAAAGGTTTTAAAGGTGCATGATCAATTACCGTACAGCTGGTGTTGCAAATGACTACCCTCCTGACTTAGGCATAACCGAAGGCACTGCTCCATGTTGGCTTAAACAATCGGCCTTCTGTCGGCAAGGATGTTTGCAATTTCCCTAAAAAGTGTTATTTCTTATGTATTCCTTTTTTTCGGCGTTGCGCATCATGAAATGGGATGGGCCATTAAATTTTCATACTTCCTGAATCTTTTGCCTCATGCCGTAATAAAATCATACAGATTGTAACGAAACTAAGGTCCTATGAATTAGGTTAGTTCTAAGAGAATCACCCTGTATTTCGCAAGTAAAATTTGAGGGGCCCTACCGCGACGGGTGCACTGCGGATGTTCAGCGCATTTTAAGGCGAAAGCCTTATATGTCCCACGAGGAGGGTCACGTGGCAAAAAGCTGGCATGTAGTAAAAAAAGCCTACAAATCACAAAAAAATTAAACGTATGGAAGAAGGAGAAATTGTGCGAGGGTCTCGTTTTTTATACAGCGGAGCTATTTAAGCTCGCCAAAGCCCCGCCTCACGCTAACAGAACACAAACATCATGATGAATGGCCTCTACGGCATATATGGCCTCTCGCGTCGCCTAGCAATACGTCGGTGGAACGAAAGTAGGATGAAATGAGACTAGGAGGACAAGAAATAAAACAAACTAAAATTTATTGGCTGGGCATCATTCAAAGCCGCGTACCCGCGGCCCTACGACGAGCGTCAGAATCACACGACTCTCCAGGCACGCGAGCAGAACAAGCATTTTTGGGAAACATGTCATAGCATTGCTATGGGCGAGAGAGCAAGAAAAGATAGAGAGAAAGAGAACCATATGACTGCCTTGCTATGGGGGAAAGAACGAGAGTAAAATAGAGAGAAGGAAGAAAGAAACAGATACAGATGAAAAAACACAGATAAAGAGACACAACGAAAGAACGAAATACAGAAACAAACGAAGGAAGAGATAGAAAGAAAGAGAAAGGGAGAGAAAGGAAGCAAAGCCTAGCCTTGTATAGCACATTATAGCATGGGATTGGGAAAGAGACGTGATCTGAGGGGGACGAGAAGGAAAAGGATGAGGGGAGAGACTAAAGCATATCATAGTCTAGTATAGTATAAAACGTATAGTATAGTAAGGGTACGGGAAAGCAGAGTGCAGGTGTGGAGGAGGGAAAAGAGGAGGAGGGAGTGGGAAGTAAAGCATGCTCATGTTTATTATAGCATAGCGATGGGTCGGAAAGAGAAGTGAGGGCATGTAACGAAAACCAAATTCCGGGAGTTCAGTTTCAGGAAAATCTTTCATGAAGTAAGTACACAGAGTTCATGGTACATAATATTTCGAAAACAATAGGTAGGCTAAAGAAAATTCGCAACTTACTGCCTACTACCTTAAACGACAGCTTTACCTTTCCTTGATATATTCTCGCCTTCATCACTGTGGACTTGTTTGGTGGGTTGCAGCACAAAACAACTACTATAACAACTTACTCATTATGCAAAAAAGTGGCTTCCTTTTGTTCATAATTTATCCTATCATGAACATGTCACCTTCTATTTCATTGTAAATTGTATGCACAATATTCGTGCAATGTATGATTATCGACTCCGAGCTCATATTGCCACGTGCATTTCTTGTTATCACTTTTGCTGTATTCGGTTTTCAACCACAAAGACTGTCAGCAACGCTCAGAGCAAACCGCGCCTCATTGTTCGAGAAGCTTCGCGATTATCGTAGATCGCTTTGTTAAGATTGCGTGCAAGACGCGAACACTCGAGCTTATTCTAGATCTTGCGCGACAACCAGCGATAACGCTGGAATATTCGACCGCACGTGTATAAATGCCGACGCGCTTCACCGCTTGTCAGTTGATCGACGGTCGACGCTCTGTTCCCCGCTATCAGTGCATACCTTGTGTATTTTCGTGGAAAA